>NC_053390.1:361622710-361683854 GCF_905171765.1 Bufo bufo
AAAAAATGTAATTTTGTCACAGTTTTATGGGCTTTGTTTTTACGGTGTTCCCTGAAGAGAAATGTGACTCCATCTTGTTTCTTCTCTAATATGTAAAGAATTGTTATAACCTCTCACCCACGCACTGTTTCAAGTTCCCTCGCTGTGAGTTAGGTTTTCTTATCTGTGCCAGGACAGATTCTGGGAATCCCCCAGAACTAGTACAAACGTTCTTGCCTTATTCAGGGTCATTCAGCACAACTGCGTACATTCTTATATGTGACTGATTAAAACCTATTCTTTTTGCTTACTGCACGTACACATACCATCGGAGGATGTTCCGGTAGTATGTGTATGAGCACCAATGTTTATCTTTTATGATTGGTTTAACGCTGTTGTTATGCAAACTTTTCTACTGCCTATATAAGGCCAAGTGATAGCATAATAAAGTTAGAGTATTTCTTAGTGATACCTGTGTGTGTGTCATGTTATTGCTAGCTGAGAAATATCTCTCCTGATGTCAGTGACATCAAAACAAGGTGGTCGTAGAGGTCTAGAAAGGTCCAAATCCTTTCAGTTTGGGGGCTCCGTCCGGGATAGAGAAGGCCATCCTCGTGTCCAGTAAGAGAGACATCCCTTTTGTCCACTGCCCGGTCCGAGGGCACTGGCCACATCTCTACCCGTGAGGTTTTTTTTATTATGTATCCGGGATACATTGTTAAGCCTTAAAAATAGACTCAGGGAGTTTATAATAAGTACTTGGAGTACTTTCATGAATGAGGCCGGCACTTGGAGTGCCACGCATGGCATAGAATTTCAGGGAGATCTATCCGTAAATTGTTTTGTGTTAGAGACACACTATAGGATCTCAGGGAGATCTATTTACTTTAGCTGTCGACAGAGATTTTTTAGTACCAGGGGTACATGTAAGAGAACAGTCTCGGGGAGACCTGACTTACCTTGGTTTGACGCATACCTATATTTAGAGTATAAGATACATAGAGTGTTAAGATTCATCTGTTTGTGTGAGAGCTATTGTTCTGGTGGTAAGTGTAAGAACATATCTCACTGTAACATTATCACTCTCTCATTTGGTGAGTTTTCTTACTGTGGGTGGAGGAAAATCTAAGTGTGAGTTTCCCCCTCCCAACATAGGGACTGCAGACTGCAAATAGTGACAGCCTAGTTCTCCTTCCCAATCTCATGTTGACTGTAAAGCAGAGTGTTTCCTCATGGACCTCAGACAAAATACAAGACTTTGAGAAACACTTATATGAGAAGGATGCAGCGGGATGCTTTGAGATCAGGAAGATACAGACCCCCACACATAGTTACAAAAGTTCAGGAGCCAACACCGGGAGTAAACAGAGACAGCCGAGACATTTCTCAGTTGCTCTCATCCATCCCTGCAGATGCTGTCTGTTTCAGCGTGATAGACTTGAAAAATGCTTTCTTCTCTATCCCGGTTGACAAGCAGACCAGACTCCTTTTTTGCTTTTTCCTTTGAGGGTCGTCAACTCACCTGGTGCAGGATGCCCCAGGGATATGCTGATTTACCTGTAGTGTACAGCATTGTCCTCCAAGCCAATTTAAAACCATGGCACCCCCCCTTCCCCCCAGGGTTCTGTACTCTTGCAATACGTGGATGATTTGTTATTGTGCAGTGTGTCAGAGGAGGCCAATGTAACAGATGGTTTATCTTTGTTGAAATGGTTGTCTGAATGTGGACACAAGGTGTCACGCAAGAAAATGCAATGGTGTAAAAAGCAAGTTGAATACTTGGGCTTTGTTCTTACAAAGGGAGAAAGGAGAATCAGCACAGAAAGAGTCCAGTCTGTTGCAGGCCTGGTCACCCCGCACACCAAGAAAGAAATGTTATCTTTCCTTGGTATAATAAACTACTGAAGACAATGGATTCCTGATTGCTCCTACTATGACAATGTAATGAGACAAGCCACTCTGGCAGACATGCCAGATCTCATCAGGTGGTCTGAGGAAATGTTTAATCCATTTGATTATTTGAAATGTTCTTTAATGACAAGTCCGGGTTTGGGCCTCCCTGACTACAAACTCACATTCCACGTATATGCTCGACAAAATTGTAAAACCATGGCGGGTGTGCTGACACAATATCACAGAGGCAAGTTACGTCCTTGTGCCTTTTTCTCAAAGGTGGTTTCGGCATCCGTCCAAGGAATGCCGGCCTGTCTGAGATCTCTTGCAGCCTGTGCTATGATGGTTGAGCTTGCAACGCCACTCACAATGGGACATGAGACTATCCTGTACACCACACATGATGTAGTAGGCCTTCTCAAAGGCATACACACACAGCACATGTCTGCACAAAGACTATCTGGATATGAGATTCTACTCCTCAGCAATCCCTCCCTCCAAATTAAATATGCAACACACACCTCAGGTCCAGCACCTATTTTGAATGCCCTATTAGGACTTAAAGGACCTGAGGATCACTTGACAGGGGCACATGATTGTATACACGCCATACAACATGAGACATCACCCTGCTCTGATTTACAATCTGTTCCAGTAGAAGGGGCTCCTGATGTTTTTGTTGATGTATCCTGCAGCAGACCAAATGACAACACTTATCATGCAGGATATGCTATTGTTATGCTACTCAATGTTGTCCTGGAAGCCAGACCCGTCACATACCAATCTGCACAAGCAGCAGAATTAATTGCACTCACAAGAGCATGCATACTACATGAAGGAAAGCCAATCACCATTTACACTGACAGCAGGTACGCACATGGAGTGGTCTGGGACCACGGGGTCATTTGGCAAAGGAGAGGATTCATTGCAGCTGATGGTAAGCACATCTCACATTCACAACTTGTCATACAACTTGTAGAAGCCATAAGATTGCCCTCACAGATTGCAATTGTCCACTGCAGGGCGCATACTGGTGGTAAAGATCATGTGTCCCAAGGCAATGCCCTGGCAGACGCGGAGGCCAAGAAGGCTGCACTGATGGCCCCGGCCACATTGCAAATGGTGAATTTAGTACCTCCTTCACTTGAGTTAACTCAGATGCTTGTGGATCTCCAGTCCTCAGCTACTGACGATGAAATGGCCGATTGGTGTTATCCAATCTTGCAGAAGAATCCTAGGACAGGATTAATCTGCAAATAGGGGAAACCATGCATACCACAGCACAGCTCCCCTCTGTTCATTGCACATTTTCATAGAGTAGGACGCAACAGCATTCAAACAACATACATGCTGCTAGCACAGAATTTCTATATTACAGACATTAAACAGTTTGTGTCAGATTATGTGGGAAGGTGTATCACATGTTTGAGGAACAACCCAAACACCAATGTCAAAGTCCCACATCAACACCTTGATTACCCCACCACTCCTTTTACACATCTGCAGGTAGACTTCACACACATACCTAGACAGAAAGGTAAACAAGAATACACCTTGGTCATAGTTGACATGTTCTCAAGATGGCCAGAGGTCTACCCTACTAGATCAGAAGATGCCAAAACAGTAGCAAGGATACTGACACATGACATCATTCCAAGGTGGGGCTGTCCATTGGTAATTGAATCTGACCAAGGGCCAGCTTTCACCTCAAAGGTAAACAAGGAGCTGGCAAGACTCCTTAAGGTTGAATGGAAATTTCATATCCCATACCACCCACAGCTCCGGCATTGTGGAACGCATGAACAGAAATCTAAAAGATAAATTGAGAAAGGCAACAGGGGGCACATTTGAGAAATGAAAATATATACTGCCAATAGTTTTAGCTGAGATCAGGATGACCCCTAATAAAAAGCTAGGGATATCACCATTTGAGATACTTATGGGGAGACCTTTTCCCACACCATGGGCAAAGAACCCTCTGGTAGTACAGGAAGGGGACCTCGACCTCATTAGAGAAGAATATGTAACCAGATTGATTAAAGCCCTAAGAGAAATTGAGGAAAAAGTTGCTTGTAAGTTTCCTTGTCTTCCACAGGAACCAACTCACCCATTCCAAATGGGAGATATCATGCTGATAAAGAAATTAAAGAAAGGAAAATTCGCAGGAGACTTCACCTACGGACCACCGACTACAGTGGTAGCCGCACAGCTGTACTTACAGAAGAAGCACCTACCTGGGTCCACGCCACATGAGTAAAACTGGTAAAGGAGGCACCCCAAAAAGAGGTAATAACGGGGACAGACAGTCCTGACCTCGAAAAAGGACAAAGTGAGGTACTAACGGGAGCAGACAGCTCTGACCTCTACCAGGATGCACTCCCTCAATTCTGGAAGATGGCACAGACGGTCCACTTGGACTGTGGGATTACTGATGATCCTAATGACTCTGCCGGAGGATAACAAAGCTGAAGTTGCTATAACTCAGAAAGGTGGAATCACTACCTTCTGGTACAATTCCTCCAGTACTCACGTTGCAACTTACTCCTTCTGTTTATGCAGCATAATGAAGTGCAGTCCTTCCACGAGATGCGGCAACCACTATAAGAATGGACAGGCTTATATCTGTATTACTGACCCTTATTGGGGTAATAGATGCGCATACTAGGGGTCAGTAGGATGGAATACAGGAGAAGACTGGGGGTATAAACCACAGAATTCCCTTAATCGAAAGGATGAGAATGGTAAATCCTTGATTAGTAGAATGACAATTATCAACGGAGGGGACTGTCACATAGATGTTAGCCTATATCCTACAGGGTGGGCATGCCCTAAGATGGTGTCTGAGAGGAAAATAATTATAAACATAGAAAACCCCAACAAAGGTGATGAAGGAGATTACGTGCTGGGATGGTACTTTCACAACATGGGGGGCGGGGTGGGGGGGGGACAGAGATTTCAATGGTCACCAAACACTTTGAAATAAGAGATATGTGTCAATCCTCAGAATGGACATACCCTCAGAAACAAACATACCCTCTAAAAAACCCATATACAGTCCCTAGGAAACATACTGGCTATTTCTGACCCTACCTATGAGGATACCCTGGCAGCAGAAACTGGGTTCTCTGATGCCAACCTATGGTTAGAATGGATGAAGTACAGTGCAGCTTCAGTAAATAAAAGTAATTGTTATATATGTGGAACCGCTGAGCCTCACCTAGGTACTGTGCCCTTTATATTGCCCTCTAGTGTTGAGGAATGTTTTTTGCAATTATTCTCAAATTCATCTAGTAACCAGTCTGCATGTGAAGAATAGAAGCAAAAATACCCACTCCTCATAAAAACTCCCCACCCTGGTGCAGGTATACATATCTATCCTGGTAACTATACCTGCCACAGAGGGAGATATCAAGGAAGATCCCTGGGTAATTTCACTGAAGGATACTGTGCAACTTACAGTGAAACAGATACCTCCCTCACACAGAATCAAGTATACTCGATTGGAGATGTATACTGGATATGTGGAGACAAGAAGATAAGATCTAGGTTAGAGGGGGATTGGAAAGGAGAATGCGCCCTTGTTAAAGCCATCATGAACATACACATCTTCACTGAAAATGAAAAAGACACCAACACACATATATGCAACCGTCGTGCCCTCCCAAAAGGTAGCTTCGACCCACACGTGTATATTGATGCAATCGGGGTCCCAAGAGGGGTCCCTGATGAATTCAAGGCCAGAGGTCAGGGGGCAGCAGGATTTGAATCCATAATTCCCCACATAACAATCAACAAAAATGTAGACTGGATCAACTATATTTACTATAATCAACAAAGGTTTGTAAACTACACCAGGGATGCGTTACAGGGTGTAGCAGAACAGTTACAGGCAGATTCCAATATGACATTTCAAAACCGCATGGTACTCGATATGATACTTGCAGAAAGAGGTGGTTTCTGTAAGGTATTGACAGACCCCTCATCCTGCTGCACGTTCATACCCAACAACACCGGCCCAATGGTAAGGTCACACTGGCAATAAAGAAACTCGAGGATTTATTAATCGAGCTCAAAAGAAACTCAGGTATCGATAACCCTTGGGATCAGTATTTTGGCTGGTTCACTAACTGGAAACAGGACCTTGTACAGTTGGGAATTATTATCCTGATAATTATTATAGTAATAGCATTAGTTGCAAAATGTATCATACCATGTGTACGGAAACTAATAATGAAAGGAGTATCAAATATGTCATTTTATGAGACTCTGCTGCCTAATCCTGAAGACAACTCACATGAAGGATATAGAAATATCTGGCTGTATACAGGGAAAAGGGCAAGGGTAAGAACCATATTATCTAAGAAATTTGGTTCTAAGAGGGGATTGAAGAGAAATGTGACTCCATCTTGTTTCTTCTCTAATATGTAAAGAATTGTTATAATATCTCACCCACGCACTGTTTCAAGTTCCCCCGCTGTGAGTTAGGTTCACTTATATGTCCCAGGACAGATTCTGGAAATCTCCCAGAACTAGTATAAACGTTCTTGCCTTATTCAGGGTCATTCGGCACAACTGCGTACATTCTTATATGTGACTGATTAAAACCCATTCTTTCTGCTTATAGATAAACAGATAGCATATAAGGACGTTCCGCTAGTATGTGTATGAGCACCAATGTGTATCTTTTATGATTGGTTTAACGCTGTTGTTATGCAAACTTTTCTACTGCCTATATAAGGCCAAGCGATTGCATAATAAAGTTTGAGTATTTCTCAGTGATACCTGTGTGTGTGTCATGTTATTGCTAGCTGAGAAATATCTCTCCTGACGTCAGTGACATCAAACCAAGGTGGTCGTAGAGGTCCAGAAAGGTCCAAATCCTTTCATTCCCTATGTGGTTATATTGACCTTTTAGTGTTTATGTATTTTTCTTTTGGGAAAAGGGAGGTGATTTGAATTTTTATATTTTTAAAAACATTTCTTACACTTTTTTACAGTTCCCATAGCATTGGGAACTATAGACCCCATTAGCATTGGAGTCTATGAGGATTGCATTATGTTCCTATGAAACCCTGCTACAGGCAGGATCTCAATAGGATCTTATGTGCGACAGCTTCGGATCATTCAGGAGCACCGAAGCTGCCGGAATCCCCATCCGGCTCCCCTGATCCCTGCTGGGTGAGCCGATGCACGCTCGGAAGTGCACACTTTAGTTTTTTTGGGCTCCCAGATGGAGTGGTCGCATTTAAGTGGTTAAATGTATGCGATCAAAGTTATTGTCGATTGCATACATTATCCCTGGGTGTCTGCTGTTCAAAACACCAGGCATTCAGCGGCTACGGCACCCGCTGTGCTTGTGAGCAGGTGCAATCTTAAAAGACCCGCCATGTGCCGTACATGTATGGTGCTGGGCGGGAAGGGTTCCATAAGAACTTCATTATAAGAAGCTTTGAAGCCTTTAGAAAGCCGAGGCTGCAATAGTTACCTAACGGTTCCCTCGATCTTGGCACAGGGTAGCCATTCTGGCCCCAGTATTTCACCACCCAGATGCTGTGGTGACAAATGAGTGCAGCATGTTAAGAGGTTAAAAGTCAGTGATTAGTACTATCACTGATTATGGACATTGCCTCTGGGTGTCTGCTGTGTAAAACCGGTGGCTATGTCACCTGCTCAATATCACGTCTAAGATGGCAGGTAGCAGACGTGTGGCGCAGAGGGGAGGGAAGAGGAGTACCCTTCCACTAGGGAGAGGGAGGAGTGGTGACCCCTTGCTCACCTGGCACTGGCACCTGGCTGCCCAGACGTCCCTAGATGGGCTGCTAACCTGTATGCCAATCACGTGCCTCGTCCATGGCTTACCCTGAAATAAGCCCTAAGTAGTGAAAAGGGCGGTGGGAGCACTAGTCCTCACCACTGACACCTAGGGTAACAACAGGGAAAGGACAAACAACACAAACACAATCAACAATCCCCAAAGGGAGACAACAACAGGAGTGAACCAGAGAACCAAAAGCTCCAGTTCCAACGGCTCCACAGCAACAGATGTCTACCTGAGGTCAGAATAGAAAATCTGCAAGCGAGGTCTATATGCTGCAACAAGAGAAGCAGAAAGGGAGAATATATAGTAGCTGGGAGTGGCTGACAGAGAACAGCTGAAAGGAAAAGCTACGGATTCCTAAATGGGACAAAAAGGATCGCAAACCTAAGCAGGAAAACCTGGACCGGAATCCATTCTCACCATTGGGTCATGGAGCGATCCCTTGAGAAACTGAGTGCGTAGCCACCCGCTGCGACCTTCTGACCCCAGGCACAACAGGGTGAGCGATAGGTCGTGACACCCTCGTGACACTCAAATTCTGAGTAGGCACCATCTTTAAAGACCCAACACCCACTGTACATAGAAGTCAAAGGACAGAAAGATCCAAACATATGTTGTTTGATCTGTCCGAAAATTAAACCAAGAAAATAAAGTAGCTTTTTCCTAAAACACCATATATGTATGCCTAAAAAAAAAAATGCATACTTTATGAACATAGTTTAACTCTTTCTACCCCGGAGGTTTTTTTGTTTTTGCGGTTTCGTTTGGCACTCCCTGCCATAACTTTTTTATTTTTCTGTTCACATAGCTGTATGAGGGCTTGTTTTTTGTGGGACAAGTTGTACTTTAATATTGCATATGATGTAGTGGGAAGCGGGAACAAAATTCCAAATGGGGTGAAATTGCAAAAAAAAGCAATTCCGCCACAGTTTTCCAGTTTTATTTAAGAAGTTCGACGTGCGATAAAACTGACCAGTAACTTTCATTCTACAGGTCAGTACAAATCTTGCTTTTTGATAGTGATAAAATAAGAAAAAAGTTGGAAAAAATCAGTTTTATTTTTTCATCGCCATATTTTGACCCCTATAACTTTTTTTGCAATTATGTATATGGAGATGTATGGGGGCTCATTTTTTGCTGGGCGATCTGAACTTTTCATTGATACCATTCTGGGGAGTGTCTGACTTTTTGGTCACTTTTTATTAAATTTTTGCCGTATGGGGAAGATATTTTTATATTTTTATACTATGGACGTTTTTGCACATGGCGATACCCATGATGTGTATTTTTTACATTTTTTAGATCTTTTATTTTTATTTAGGGGAAAGGGGGTGATTTGAATTTTTATGTTTTTTTTTGTATTTTTAAAAACTTTATTATTATTATTTTTTACATAGGGAACTATAACAAGCAATCATTAGATTGCTATTCTCATAGACCCCAATGCATTAGCTTCCGGTGTTTCACGCGCTCAGGTGCTGTGGTCAGGACTGACCACGGCATCTGAAGTGTAAAATGTCCGCGACCGGCATTATCGCCATTTGCGGACATTAGCCGCGGGTGTCTGCTATAAGAAACAACAGGCACCCCGCGGCTATGGCACCCGCTCTGCTCAGGAGCGGGCACCATCTTTAAAGTTCCAGCCAGTGCCGTACTAGTATGTCGCTGGTCGGGAAGGTGTTAAAGAACTTGAACAATTTACATTGGCATTTCTCAAAATCCAACAGTCATGTAGGCTCCATACATGATTTTATACTGTCCTCCAACTGTCATAGTTAAAGAGGACCTTTCATGGGTACGAACATTTTAAGATAACTATCTGGACATGTAGAGCGGCGCCCAGGGATCTCACTGCACTTACTATTATTCCTGGGCGCCGCTCTGTTCGCCCGCTGTGGCCCTGTTACTTTCTCCCGCGCTGTATGGTAATTGCTACTATCGGTAAACCAGGGAGGAGTCTGCCCTGTTTCTCCCTGGACGTTTCTTCTCCCTGGCTGTAGCACTGTCCAATCGCAGTGCAGAGCTAACTCACAGCCAGGGAGAATAAAACCTGGTCCTTGCCCTTTATGCTTTTTATACGGGGGCCCCTCTTCAAACACTGGAGCATGAAGGCCCCCATTTGCACTAAATTGGAAGCGGTGGAGCGGCCTGGCTCCTGCTCATCGCCCAGGAGAATTGTCGTCCTCAGTCTCCTCCCCCCATCCACGGACAACACCAGGGATCCCAGAAAAGTTTAAAGCCTGCTCTTCTTGCTCCTCCTCCTCCTCCCCCCAGGCACCATCCTCCTATGACTCCTTTTCAGACTCCTGCTGACTTGTCTCAGATGGAGTAACCCCCCCCCCCCCCCGGGAATTCATTCAGCATTGCAACTTCCTCATCTTCCAGCTCCTCGACGGCTTGACCAATGACACAACGCAATGCACGCTCCAGAAAGAAGGCTTAAGGTACAATGTCACTGATGGCGCACTGGCTGCGACTGACCAGTTTGGTGATCTCATCAAATGGCCGCAGAAGTCTGCATGCATCGTGCATGAGCAGCCACTGGCGCGGGGAAAAAACTAAGCTCCCCAGAACCTGTCTTGCCGCAGAGTTCGTACAGGTAGTCGTTAACGGCACGTTTCTGCTGGAGCAGCCTATCAAGCATATAAAAGGTGGAGTTCCAGCACGTCGGGCAGTCACAAATCAGACGTCTGACGGGCAAGTGGTGTCGCCGCTGAACGTCAGCAAGGCGAGCCATGGCTGTGTAAGATCTTATAAAATGGCCAGAGATTTTCCTGGCCTGCCGCAAGACTTCCTGGACCCCGGGGTATTTGGTAACGAATCGCTGCACGACTAAGTTCAGGACGTGTGCCATGCACGGCACGTGTGTCATTTTGCCCTGTTTCAGCACCCTCAGCAGATTGGCACCGTTGTCGCACACCACTTTACCAACTGTCAAATTGAGCAGGGTTAGCCACTGATCGGCCTGTGACCACAAAGTTGAAAGGAGTGTAAGACCGGTGTGGCTCTTGGCTTCCAAGCACAACAGCCGCAGCACAGCATGGCAACGTCTCACCTGGCACGTCTGTGGTCAGATGTATCTTGGCACTGACACTGTGTGCCAGAGATACATTCACTTGCAGCTGAACATGGCCATATAGCTCTGGGATGCCCTTCTGGGAGAAATCTTTCCTTTCGGGGACCTTCCATTACGGTGTGCCAATGGCCACAAATTTTCTAAAGGCCTCTGAGTCCACCAGTTTATATGGCAGTAGATGGCGGGCTAGTAGTTCTGACAAGCTGACGATCAGCCGTTGGGCAAGAGAGTTATCCGACGTCATCAACTTTTTACGTTACAACATTTGGGCCACGAAAGCCTGCCTTTTGCAAGATGAACATGACGACGGCGCGGTGGAAGGTGGAGTGGAGGACAAATGGGAGGAGAGAGGAGAAGGAGAAGAGGCAGGACGTGGAGTGCCGGGAGTGTGGTTTTGTGGGTTCTGACGGCGTTGCTCCCACAGGGCTCAGTGATGGAAGACCAGGTGCCTTCTTAACCCCTTAAGGACTCAGCCCTATTTCACATTAAGGACTTGGCCATTTTTTGCAAATCTGACCAGTGTCACTTTAACTGCTGATAACTTTAAAACGCTTTTACTTACCCAGGCCGTTCTGAGATAGTTTTTTCGTCACATATTGTAATTCATGACACTGCTAAAATTGGGTCAAAAAAGTTAATTTTTTTGCATAAAAAAAATACCAAATTTACCAAATATTTGGAAAAATTTGCAAATTTCCAAGTTTCAATTTTTCTACTTCTATAATACATAGTAATACCTCAAAAAATAGTTATTACTTTACATTCCCCATATGTCTACTTCATGTTTGTATCATTTTGGGAATGATATTTTATTTTTGGGGGATGTTACAAGGCTTAGAAGTTTAAAAGCAAATCAATTTTTAGGGACCAGTTCAGGTCTGAAGTCACTTTGCGAGGCTTACATAATAGAAACCACCCAAAAATGACCCCATTCTATAAACTACACCCCTCAAGGTATTCAAAACTGATTTTACAAACTTTGTTAACCCTTTAGGTGTTCCACAAGAATTAATGGAAAATAGCGATGCAATTTAAAAATTTCACTTTTTTGGCAGATTTTCCATTTGAATAATTTTTTTCCAATTACAAAGCAAGGGTTAACAGCCAAACCAAACTCAATATTTATGGCCCTGATTCTGTAGTTTACAGAAACACCCCATATGTAGTCGTAAACTACTGTATGGGCACATAGCAGGGCGCAGAAGGAAAGGAATGCCAAACGGTTTTTGGAAGGCAGATTTTGCTGGACTGGTTTTTTTGACACCATGTCCCATTTGAAGCCCCCCCTGATGCACCCCTAGAGTAGAAACTCCATAAAAGTTACCCCATCTAAGAAACTACACCCCTCAAGATATTCAAAACTGATTTTACAAACGTCTTTAACCCTTTAGGTGTTCCACAAGAATTAATGGAAAATAGAGATACAATTTCAAAATTTCACTTTTTTGGCAGATTTTCCATTTTAATAATTTTTTTCCACTTACAAAGCAAGGGTTAACAGCCAAACCAAACTCAATATTTATGGCCCTGATTCTGTACTTTACAGAAACACCCCATATGTGGTCGTAAACTACTGTACGGGCACACGGCAGGGTGCAGAAGGAAAGGAATGCCATACGGTTTTTGGAAGGCAGATTTTGCTGGACTGGTTTTTTTGACACCATGTCCCATTTGAAGCCCCCCTGATGCACCCCTAGAGTAGAAACTCCATAAAAGTGACCCCATCTAAGAAACTACACCCCTCAAGATATTCAAAACTGATTTTACAAACGTCATTAACCCTTTAGGTGTTCCACAACAATTTATGGAAATTAGAGATACAATTACAAAATTTCACTTTTTTGGCAGATTTTCCATTTTAATAATTTTTTTACAGTTACAAATAAAGGTGTAACAGCCAAACCAAACTCAATATTTATGGCCCTCATTCTGTAGTTTACAGAAACACCCCATATGTGGTCGTAAACAGCTGTACGGGCACACGGCAGGGCGCAGAAGGAAAGGAATGCCATACAGTTTTTAAAAGGCAGATTTTGCTGGACTGGTTTTTTTGACACCATGTCCCATTTGAAGCCCCCCTGATGCACCCCCAGAGTAAAAACTCCCAAAAAATTGCCCCATTTTATAAACTACGGGATAGGGGGGCAGTATTATTGGTACTAGTTTAGGGTACATATGATTTTTGGTTGCTCTATATTACACTTTTTGTGAGGCAAGATAACAAGAAATAGTTGTTTTGGCACCGTTTTTATTGTTTGTTATGTACAACATTCATCTGATAGGTTAGATCATGTGATATTTTTATAGACCAGGTTGTCACGGATGCGGCGATACCTAATATGTATACTTTTTTTAATTTATGTAAGTTTTACACAATGATTTCTTTTTTGAAGCAAAAAAAATCATGTTTTAGTGTTTCCATAGTCTGAGAGACATATTTTTTTCAGTTTTTGGGCGATTACCTTGGGTAGGGTATGATTTTTGCGGGATGAGATGACGGTTTTATTGGCACTATTTTGGGGTGCGTGTGACTTTTTGATCGCTTGCTATTACACTTTTTGCGATGTAAGGTGACAAAAAATGGTTTATTTAGCACAGTTTTCATTTTAAATTTTTTACGGTGTTCATCTGAGGGGTTAGGTCATGTAATATTTTTATAGAGCCGGGCGATACGGACGTGGCGATAGCTAATATGTATACTTTTTTTTTTATTTATGTAAGTTTTACACAATGATTTCATTTTTAAAGCAAAAAAAATCATGTTTTAGTGTTTCCATAGTCTGAAAGCCATAATTTTTCAGTTTTTGGGCGATTACCTTGGGTAGGGTATGATTTTTGCGGGATGAGATGACGGTTTTATTGGCACTATTTTGGGATGCGTGTGACTTTTTGATCGCTTGCTATTACACTTTTTGTGATTTAAGGTGCCAAAAAATGGTTTATTTAGCACATTTTTTTAAATTTTTTTTTTACGGTGTTCATCTGAGGGTCATGTGATATTTTTATAGAGCCGGTCGATACGAACGTGGCGATACCAAATATGTATACTTTTTTTTTTATTTATGTAAGTTTTACACAATAACAGCTTTTTTAAAACAAAAAAAATGATGTTTTAGTGTCTCCATATTCTGAGCCATAGTTTTTTTTTTTTTGGGCGATTGTCTCAAGTAGGGGCTCAATTTTTGCGGGATGAGGTGACGGTTAGATTGGTACTATATTTGGTGGGCAAACGCCTTTTTGATCGCTTGCTGTTGTACTTTTTGTTATATAAGGTGACAAAAAAATGGTTTATTTAGCACAGTTTTTATTTAAAAAATTTTATGGTGTTCATCTGAGGGGTTAGGTCATGTGATATGTTTATAGAGCCGGTCGATACGGACGCGGCTATACCTAATATGTATACCTAATATGTATACGATTTTTTTAAACTTTATTTGGGGAAAATGAAATTTTTGTTTATTTTTACTTGAAACTTTAAATTTTTTGGGGGGGAAACTTTATTTTTTCATTTTTTTTTCACTTTATTTTTTGTCCCACTTTGGGACTTGAAATTTTGGGGGTCTAATCCTTTATAATGCATTCCAATACTTCTGTATTGGAATGCGTTGGCTGTATGAGTAATACTGTGAGTATTACTCATACAGCTTCCGGCCTGTGAGATCCAGGGGGCTGGATCTCACAGGCTCGTCACCGGAAGGCAGCGCGATGCCTTCCTTAGACATCGCGCTGCCTTCCATGCCATCGGGTCCCCCCCACAGCCCCATGGGGACCCGATGGCACCGCCGACTACCGCCGCCCGCACAATAAAAAGCCGCAAACCGTAGGTTTTGAATTGACCTGCGGTTTGCGGTGATCGCCGACACGGGGGGTCATCATTTAGCCGTGGTGCCTGCTCAATGATTTGAGCAGGCACCATGTTCCGATCACCGCCCGCCGGGCGGCGGTGATCGGAACAACACATGACATACCGGTACGTCATGGGTCCTTAAGGACTCGGGAAACATGCCGTACTGGTACGTCATGCGTCCCTAAGGGGTTAAGGCGGTCGTCCCTAGGTGAGTGTTGGGCTTACCGCGACTTATATGTTGACAGCCCAGGCTGCCGATGGCAACACTATTGTCAGCAACTGACACGTTAAAAAAGCCCACACTGAGGAGCCATGTGTCGGCATCCTGGGAGCGCCAGATGTGACCGTGCATGGTGGATGGCTCGCTCCAGATACATTTGCAGTCTGCTTTTTGCCTCCTGTGCACTGCGAGTTCTGCCTGCTTCTCCTCGTTCTCCTCCCTATCTGCTGCTCCGTCTCTCCCTCAGAACTCCCCTCCTCTTCCTCTCTTGTGGGCACCCACATGACGTCCATCAACACGTCATCATCGTCCATTCACCACCACTGATATTAGAGATCTCGGAGGAGGCAGCAACAGCGGGGACCACCCTCCTTTGGCTGATCTGGGTCTGTCGTCAGACTGCTGGCTGGCGGCTGTTGCTACCTCCTCTTCCTCATCTGATGCCAAGGATGGCTGCGCATCGGTAAGGTCTGGGAATGTATGGGAAAATAATTCCTCTGACTCGAGTGGAGGGGCTATGGTGGTGGTGGAGTCTTTGGGGGTGCACACAGCAGAGAGTGAGGAGGGTGCTGATGCAGAGGATGAGTAGGGTGCAGAAGCAGAAAGCAGAGTGAGCCACTCAACCAAGTCTGGTGCATCCTTTGACGTAATCATACGCACCTTCTTCAACTTCCCACTTAGGCTCCGGCCTGGTGCACCTGCCCGACCCCTACCACCCCTCCGGAATGGCCTGCCTCTTCCTCTGCCTGTCATTTTTAAAATGACCCTGTGACAAAGTCCCTATAGAAGAGCAGTATTTGTGGAAGCAGGTATATAGAACCCCTTAATGATTATTTTCTGGAGGCAGGTATATCAAACCGCTTAATCAATTGTTTTGGGGCAACAGGTATATCACACCAGTTGCAATTAGTTGTTCAAATAGCCTTTGTCCCTCTGTATGGCTGCGGGATAGCAGCAGATCCGCACACAACTGCTGCACAATACAAATGCACTATATAGAAAGTATGCTTTAGGTATATCACACCCAATGTCACGGATGGTGTACAGGGAAACAAGACAATACAATATAATCTATGAGTCACTGGATCCACAACTAAGGAACAAAAGGGAGACCCCTGCATGAGACCTGCCACTCTCCCTGACTGCTCAGCCTATGCGAACACCCCAAAGGTGGATGGGCGCATATCCACGTACCTCGACTATCTTACAGCTGAAGACCCTACAATAGTGAGGGGACAAGACCACCGGCCCCCTACACAGACACGGAGGGAGCCAGGGTCACCTGGATCCAGCAAACAGAAAATCACAAATACATAAACAGTACTTATCTTGCAGACAACTGGGAACTAGGAAAGGCATGCACGCACACTCCAGGAAGTTGTATAAGCCGCAACCTAATGCATCATGGGGAGGAACTTAAAGGGAAGCAATCAGTCCAACTGCATGACAGCTGAGATAGGCTAACGAGATGAGGAACTGAAATCAAAACAAAGAAACTCAAGGAGGAGGTTCTGGACAGCTCCTGTCAGAGCTTCTCAGCTGTCTGGTTGTGACACCCCTGCCTCAATCATTTTTTTGGGGGGGCAACTGGTATTTCACACCAGTTGCATTTAGTTGTTCCAATAGCGTTTGTCCCTCTGTATAGCTGCGGTATCGCTGCAGAACCGCACACAACTGCTGCACAATACAAATGCACTATATAGAAATTATATTAAATGTATATTACACCCCTGCCCCAATCATTTTTTTTTGGGGGGGCAACTGGTATATAACACCAGTTGCAAATAGTTGTTCCAATAGCGTTTGTCCCTCTGTATAGCTGCGGTATCTCAACAGAACCGCACACAACTGCTGCACATTACAAATGCTCTATATAGAAATTATATTATAAGTATATCACACCCCTGCCTCAATCAGTTTTTTTGGGGGGCAACTGGTATATCACACCAGTTGCAATTAGTTGTTCCAATAGCGTTTGTCCCTCTGTATAGCTGCAGTATCGCAGCAGAACCGCACACAACTGCTGCACAATACAAATGCACTATTATATACTTTTATGTTAGAGGAATACGCCAGACAGAGACAGCCTACACACACACCACTGGATATTGGGTAATAAAGAGACTTTGACCGGTTCGATTATGTACTGAAGCATCATAGTGATGCGTCTTATTGTTTACACGGCATCGGCCAAAACATATGAATGTCATTCATACCCTGTATATATCCATGCCAGATGCATTCAAAACGTAGGCAGCTGTGTTTATAGCCAGAGGCATCTTCCATATTTATATGCTGGCCTGGACACCTTCACACAGCTTTCCTATACTGAGATTGCTGGCCTTATAGTGATTTTCTATTGTTAACAGCAGTGATATTGTGGACTGCCCTTGTAGGCACCCTGTATGGTCTCTACATATACACTCACCTAAAGAATTATTAGGAACACCATACTAATACAGTGTTGGACCCCGTTTTGCCTTCAGAACTGCCTTAATTCTACGTGGCATTGATTCAACAAGGTGCTGATAGCATTTTTTAGAAACGTTGGCCCATATTGATGGAATAGCATCTTGCAGTTGATGGAGATTTGAGGGATGCACATCCAGGGCACGAAGCTCCTGTTCCACCACATCCCAAAGATGCTCTATTGGGTTGAGATCGGGTGACTGTGGGGGCCATTTTACTACAGTGAACTCATTGTCATGTTCAAAAAACCAATTTGAAATGATTCGAGCTTTGTGACATGGTGCATTATCCTGCTGGAAGTAGCCATCAGAGGATGGGTACATGGTGGTCATGAAGGGATGGACATGGTCAGAAACAATGCTCAGGTAGCCCGTGGCATTTTAACGATGCCCAATTGGCACTAAGGGGCCTAAAGTGTGCCCAGAAAACATCCCCCACACCATTACACCACCACCACCAGCCTGCACAGTGGTAACAAGGCATGATGGATACATGTTCTCATTCTGTTTACGCCAAATTCGGACTCTACCATTTGAATGTCTCAACAGAAATCGAGACTCATCAGACCAGTCTTCAACAGTCCAATTTTGGTGAGCTCGTGCAAATTGTAGCCTCTTTTTCCTATTTGTAGTGGAGATGAGTGGTACCCGGTGGGGTCTTCTGCTGTTGTATCCCATCCGCCTCCAGGTTGTGCGTGTTGTGGCTTCACAAATGCTTTGCTGCATACCTCGGTTGTAACGAGTGGTTATTTCAGTCAACGTTGCTCTTCTATCAGCTTGAATCAGTCGGCCCATTCTCCTCTGACCTCTAGCATCAACAAGGCATTTTTGCCCACAGGACTGCCACATACTGGATGTTTTTCCCTTTTCACACCATTCTTTGTAAACCCTAGAAATGGTTGTGCGTGAAAATCCCAGTAACTGAGCAGATGTCACAACCAGACAGTTGAGAAGCTCTGACAGGAGCTTTCCAGATCCTCCTCCTTGAGTTTCTTTGTTTTGGTTAAGTTCCTCATCTCGTTAGTCTATCTCAGCTGTCATGCAGTTGGACTGATTGCTGCCCTTTAAGTTCCTCCCCAGAATGCAGTAGTGTGCGGCTTATACAACTTCCTGGAGTGTGTGTGCATGCTGTTCCTAGTTCTCAGTCCACAGTCCCCAGTCGTCTGCAAGATAAGTTCTGTTTATGTATTTATGATTTTCTGTTTTCTGGATCCAGGTGACCCAGACTCCCTCCGTGTCTGTGTAGGGAGCCGGTGGTCGTGTCCCCTCACTATTGTAGGGTCATCAGGTGTAAGATAGTCGAGGTACGTGGATATGCGCCCATCCACCTTTGGGGTGGTCGCATAGGCTGAGCAATAAGGGAGAGCGGCAGGTCTCTTGCAGGGGTCTCCCTTTTGTTCCTTAGTTGTGGATACAGTGAGTCATTGTTCATATTGTATTGTCTTGTTTCCTGTACACCATCCGCGACATTATAAGCCGCCAAAACCGTCTCAAGCATGGATCCGGTTTCACTTTTGGCTGAGCGCTTCCAGGGTCTTTCATTGGAGGTAGCTGATCTCCGTAAGACTTTTTCTCAGTTTCAAGTGACCGGTTCAGCTTGCGTTCATGGAGTTTGTTCTGAGCCTAAGATCTCGCTCCCGGATACGTTCTCCGGGGGTAGTGAGTATTTTGTGCGTTTTAGAGAGGCTTGCAAACTCCATTTTCGCCTTCTTCCCCATTCCTCTGGCGATGAAGAACGGAGGGTGGGGATCATTATATCGCTGCTCAGGGGTAACGCTCAATCCTGGGCCTTTTCGTGCCGGAGGGGGAACGGCCCCTCCGTTCAGTGGATGAATTATTTTTAGCCCTGGGTCAGATATATGATGATCCGGATCGTATTGCTCTGGCTGAGTCTAGACTACGTCTGTTATGCCAGGGTAAACAATCCGCAGAGATATACTGCTCAGAATTTCGGAGATGGGCAGCTGATACTGGTTGGAATGATGCTGCACTCCGAAGTCAATTTTGCCATGGTCTTTCAGAGGGATTGAAAGATGCATTTGCCTTTCATGAGAGACCTACCTCCTTGGATTCTGCTATGTCTCAGGCCGTTCGTATTGACAGGCGTCTTAGAGAGAGAGGAGAGATCTCTCCTTCTCAGTCCCGGGACAGTGCAGCGGTCTCTTTCTGTGCGCAGGGGTCTCAGTCGCTGTCAGTCCCTTCTGAGCAGGAGCCCATGCAGCTGGGGTTGATTGCCTCTGACAATAGAAGATTCAGCCCGCATGGGAGGGTTTGTTTTTGTTGTGGAGGTATAAATCATTTGGCAAATGTTTGTCCCTCTAAGAGATTCAGGCAGTTTTCTGGGAGTAATAAAGAAACAAAAAGGAAAAAATCTTTTAAAAATGTTCCGTCTGTTACTACTGGCAGGGTTGAGGCGGAAATTGAAGGTTTTCCGTTTGCTTGTAGTTCCCGTTTTGTCCTGCCTGCTAGGGTGGCGCTAGAGAGCAAAAGCATTTTTTGTGAGATTTTTGTGGATAGTGGAGCAGCTGTCAATCTCATTGATAATCAATTTGCAATAACACATGGTTTCCAGGTATGCACTTTGGGAAAGGATATTCCTGTTTTTGCTATTGATTCCGCTCCACTTTCTCAGAAATCATTAAAGGGCATAGTTCACAATATCCGTTTAATTGTGAGTGATGCTCATGTTGAGGATGTGTCATGTTTCGTCCTTAGCGGTTTGCCTACTCCTCTAGTGTTGGGGCTACCCTGGCTCACTAAACATAACCCCACCATTGATTGGCAAGCATAGGCGTGCGCAGCCTATTGCATTAGGGTGTGCACCCTAAAGCACAAACACAGACGCAGCGCACGCACCTGTGTATGTATATATATATATATTATATACACAAATACACTCTGTATACATACAGACCTGCACTATCAATATAATGAAGGGAGAAGAAATCATTTTTAAACTTACCGTATTTTTCGCCCTATAAGACGCTCTATTCGCCCTATAAGGTTTTAGAGAGGGACAATAAGAAAAAAAATCAGACCCCTAATGTCAATAAGACCTCAGATCAGACCCCAATGTGAATGACCCCCAATCAGACCTCACATAAGAGCCCCAGTGCCTCATATCAGCCCCCAGTGCCTCATATCAATCCCCCGTGCCCCATATAAAATAAAATAAAAACACTTTTCTGCTCCGGACGCTGCCGCTCCTCACCGCTCGCGCTCGGTAATCCTCTTGTACAGTATGCTGTGTGGGCACGCACAGTGTGAGGTCACAGCGCGGCCTCACACTGTGCGCAGCCTTCACAGTGGAGCGCATGAGGACCAGGAAGAGGTGAGTATAGCGCTTCCTGGCCCTCTGGTACTAATAACTTGATTAGTATTCGCCCCATAAGATGCAGGGGCATTTTCCCCCCACTTTTGGGGGAAAAAATGCATCTTATGGGGCGAAAAAGTGCAGCACGGGGGTGACAGAACCAGTGTTTCCTCTAAGCCTTGGCAGCTGCTGAGCGGGATCGGCTCAGAGCTGGGCACAGCGCCATCAAAGGTGGGCGATAGGAAAACCTAAGATAATTGTCACATCAAAGAGCATAAAAACCACTGCGCCATCCCGTACAATACAGTATAACCCCTGCACCATCCCGTACAATATACAGTATAGTCCTCTCTGTTATCACTGGACATTGCTCTCCATATATAAACCATACGGGGGAAAAATCTCATTTATCCAGAGAACTTACATAGGAAAACTAATAGCCAAGAGGCTAAACAAAACCCTGTTTCTGACCCTTATGTTAAAACATAACTTTCATTTGATTGCTCTAATACCTAAAGGAAAAAATATTTTTTTTTTTAAAAAGCTGCTGTTTCTCTAGATGACATTATGTTGATAGTAGTGGTAGTAGTGGTAATAGAGTCTCAAGGGTCTATAAAAGCAGCTACACTATTTTTGCAAACCTTTGAGACTCTATTAACACTACTATCAACATAAGGTCATCTAAAGAAACAGTAGGTTTTAAAAAAAAAATTCCTTTAGGTGTTAAAACATAACTTTCATTAGATTGCTCTAACACCTAAACGGAAAAAAAAAGAATGAAAAAAACCTGCTTTTACTCTAGATGACCTTATGTTAATAGTAGTGTTAATAGAGTCTCAAAGGTCTGTAAAAATAGTGTAGCTGCTTTTATAGACCCCTGAGACTCTATTACCACTACTATAAGGTCATCTAGAGAAACAGCAGCTTTTTAAAATGCTTTTTTTCCATTAGGTATCAGAGCAATCAAATGAAAGTTATGTTTTAACATAAGGGTCAGAAGCAGTTTTTTTTTTTGCCTCTGTCTTGGCTATTAGTTTTTCAATTCATAAAGCTCCACATGGAGCTCCCACCCAGCAGTAGATAGAAGCCTGCAGGACACTTCACCCTGTCACATCACCTGGGCACATGGTGATGGCTCCATTCCTATGCTGTCCCTGGCACTTCAGCAGCAGCAGGGCTGGCGCGCTTCCTGGTGTCATAACTGAAAAGGAAGCTACTGCTGCTGCTATGTTCAGCTCCCGAGAGAAGGGGGTGTGAGAGGATCAGCCAATGGCAGGGCAGCCAGCTGATACTGGCCAATCAGCAGCCTCCTCCCTTATAACAGAGCTCTGTAATGTACAGAGCTCTGTTATTGGAGATTTCAGGCATCAGCTGTATTGCTCTGCTGCCTGCAGTGCCGCACATTGTAAACCTCAAGTCGGCTTGATTAGGGTGTGCCCAGGCACACCCGGCACACCCCGTGCGCACGCCTATGTTGGCAAGCGAGGCAAATAAATGGTTGCAGAGAGAATTGCCTCATGACATCTGTTTCTGAGGTTTCTACTAAGACTGTACCACCTTTCCTCTCTGAATTTTCGGATGTCTTCTCTGAGAGTGGAGTTCAGGATTTGCCCCCGCACAGGGAGTACGATTGCCCTATTAATCTCATCCCAGGCGCCAAGCTGCCTAAATCTCGTTTATACAATCTTTCCCGACCTGAGAGGGTCGCTATGCGTGCTTATATCTCTGAGAGTCTGAGAAAAGGACACATACGACCCTCGAAGTCACCTGTTGCCGCTGGTTTTTTCTTTGTTAAGAAAAAAGATGGTTCTTTAAGACCTTGTCTGGATTTCAGGGAGCTGAACAGTATCACTGTTCGTGACCCTTATCCGCTTCCTCTGATCCCAGACCTGTTTAACCAGGTTGTTGGGGCTAAAGTCTTTTCCAAATTAGACCTAAGAGGGGCATACAACCTGGTCAGGGTCAGAGAAGGAGACGAATGGATGACGGCTTTCAATACCCCTGAGGGCCATTTTGAGAATTTGGTTATGCCTTTTGGTTTGATGAATGCCCCAGCCGTTTTTCAGCATTTCGTGAACAGCATTTTTTATCATTTAATGGGAAAATTTGTATAAGTGTATTTGGATGACATTTTGATTTTTTTCTCCTGATTTCAAGACTCATAAGGAACATTTACGTCAGGTCTTGCTCATTCTGCGGGAGAGTAAATTATACGCGAAACTGGAAAAATGTGTGTTTGCGGTTACAGAAATTCAATTTCTGGGGTTTCTTCTCTCCGCTTCTGGTTTTCGCATGGACCCCGAGAAGGTCCGCGCTGTGCTTGAGTGGGAGCCTCCTGAGAATCAGAAGGCGCTGATGCGTTTTTTGGGCTTTGCCAATTATTACAGGAAATTTATTTTGAATTATTCCTCTGTTGTTAAACCACTCACTGATATGACCAGAAAGGGGGTAGATTTTTCTTCCTGGTCGGTAGAGGCGCGTAAGGCCTTTTCTAATATCAAGGAGAGTTTTGCTTCCGCTCCCATCCTGGTACAACCTGATATTTCGTTACCCTTCATAGTTGAGGATGATGCTTCTGAGGTAGGGGTGGGTGCGGTCTTGTCTCAGGGTTCCTCTCCTGCCAAATGGCAACCGTGTGCCTTTTTCTCAAAGAAACTCTCCTCCGCAGAGAGAAATTATGATGTGGGAGATAGGGAATTGTTGGCCATCAAGTTGGCTTTTGAAGAATGGCGCCATTGGCTAGAGGGAGCCAGACACCCTATTACTGTGTTTACTGACCATAAAAATCTGGCCTACTTGGAGTCAGCCAAGCGTCTGAACCCGAGACAGGCCAGATGGTCTTTGTTCTTTTCAAGGTTTAATTTTGTTGTCACGTTCCGCCCTGGGGTTAAGAATGTGAAGGCAGATGCCCTGTCACGTTGTTTTCCGGGAGGTGGGAATTTTGAAGACCCGGGTCCCATTTTGGCTGAAGGTGTGGTGGTCTCTGCTCTTTTTCCTGAATTGGAGGCAGAGGTGCAGGCCGCCCAGTCAGAGGCTCCTGATCTTTGTCCTCCTGGGAGGTTGTTTGTGCCTCTCGCTTTGAGACACAAGATTTTTAAGGAACACCACGATACGGTCCTTGCTGGGCACCCGGGGGCAAGAGCCACACTGGATCTCATCGCTCGGAGATTCTGGTGGCCTGCGCTTCGTAAGTTGGTTGAGGGTTTTGTGGCAGCTTGCGAGACTTGCGCTCGTGCCAAAGTGCCTCATTCACGGCCATCAGGTCCTCTCCTTCCCTTACCCATTCCTTCCCGTCCTTGGACACATCTGTCCATGGACTTCATAACGGACTTGCCTCGTTCCTCGGGGAAGACTGTGATTCTGGTGGTGGTAGACCGTTTTAGCAAAATGGTGCATTTCATCCCTTTTCCTGGTTTGCCCAATGCTAAGACGCTGGCGCAGGCATTTATTGACCACATTGTCAAATTGCATGGTATTCCTTCAGACATAGTCTCTGATAGGGGCACGCAGTTTGTTTCCAGATTCTGGAAGGCTTTCTGTTCTCGCTTGGGGGTTCGGTTGTCATTCTCTACTGCTTTCCACCCGCAGTCGAATGGCCAGACAGAGCGCGTCAATCAGAATCTGGAGACATATCTGCGCTGTTTTGTGGCGGAGAATCAGGAGGATTGGTGTTCTTTTTTGTCCCTTGCTGAGTTTGCTTTAAATAACCGTCGTCAGAAGTCCTCTGATAAGTCACCATTTTTTGGTGCATATGGGTTTCATCCGCAGTTTGGGACTTTCTCGGGAGAGGGGTCTTCTGGTTTACCTGATGAGGACAGATTCTCCTTGTCTTTGTCATCTATTTGGCAAAAGATTCAGGATAATCTAAAGAGCATGAGTGAGAGATATAAGCGTGTGGCAGATAAGAGACGTGTGCCTGGTCCGGACCTGAATGTTGGTGATCTGGTGTGGTTGTCTACCAAGAATATCAAATTGAAGGTTCCCTCCTGGAAGTTGGGTCCTAGGTTAATTGGGCCTTACAAGATCCTGTCTGTCATCAATCCTGTTGCCTACTGTCTTGATCTTCCTCAGACTTGGAAGATCCATAATGTTTTTCATAAGTCCTTATTGAAACCTTATGTTCAACCTATTGTACCCTCGCCTTTGCCTCCTCCTCCGATTATGGTTGATGGAAATCTTGAAATTCAGGTCTCTAGGATTGTGGATTCTCGTCTTGTCCGCGGTTCCCTCCAGTACCTCGTTCATTGGGAGGGTTATGGTCCTGAGGAGAGGATGTGGGTCCCAGTGACGGACATTAAGGCCACTCGTCCGTCTCATCAGGGCTTTCCATAGGTCCCATCCTGAGAAGGTGGGCCCTGAGTGTCCGGAGTCCACTCGTAGAGGGAGGGGTACTGTCACAACCAGACAGTTGAGAAGCTCTGACAGGAGCTTTCCAGATCCTCCTCCTTGAGTTTCTTTGTTTTGGTTAAGTTCCTCATCTCGTTAGTCTATCTCAGCTGTCATGCAGTTGGACTGATTGCTGCCCTTTAAGTTCCTCCCCAGAATGCAGTAGTGTGCGGCTTATACAACTTCCTGGAGTGTGTGTGCATGCTGTTCCTAGTTCTCAGTCCACAGTCCCCAGTCGTCTGCAAGATAAGTTCTGTTTATGTATTTATGATTTTCTGTTTTCTGGATCCAGGTGACCCTGACTCCCTCCGTGTCTGTGTAGGGAGCCGGTGGTCGTGTCCCCTCACTATTGTAGGGTCATCAGGTGTAAGATAGTCGAGGTACGTAGATATGCGCCCATCCACCTTTGGGGTGGTCGCATAGGCTGAGCAATAAGGGAGAGCGGCAGGTCTCTTGCAGGGGTCTCCCTTTTGTTCCTTAGTTGTGGATCCAGTGAGTCATTGTTCATATTGTATTGTCTTGTTTCCTGTACACCATCCGCGACAGCAGATTGTGAAATACTCAGACCGGCCCGTCTGGCACCAACAACCATGCCACGCTCAAAATTGCTTCAATCACCTTTCTTTCCCATTCTGACATTCAGTTTGGAGTTCAGGAGATTGTCTTGACCAGGACCACACCCCTAAATGCATTGAAGCAACTGCCATGTGATTGGTTGACTAGATAATTGCATTAATGAGAAATAGAACAGGTGTTCCTAATAATTCTTTAGGTGAGTGTATGTGTTTGTCTGTATATGTTCTTTTATGTCATAAATAAAAATCTATTTTATTGGATACTACTTAGTACCGGTTCTCTTTGGTTGATATATATTTCGATGTTAGAAAGTCTATTATAAGTATATCACACCACACCCCTCAGTATGTCACACCTATCAATAGCACACCTATACCAGTCATTAAAATGACTTTTGTGGCCCAATTAGCTAGCGTTTGGTGTACCTAACAGTCTTTCCACCCAGCAACCTCTCCCTACACTGGCAAAAGACTGGATGTTAAAATGGCTGCCAGATCGAGTTTATTTATTATGTAGGGGGTATGTCCATGTGCTGAAACATTTCAATTGGCTGTCCTGTCCCACCTGATGGATGTGTCATGGGTCAAAGTTCGGCGCAATACAAAAGAATATGGCGCCGGAGAACATCGCCATATGTTCGAATGTTCGCGAATCGCGAACGAGCAAAATTCGCCGCAAAACGACCACCGGGCAAATCGCAAGGCCATCCCTAGTGGCAATTATGTTGATATCAACTCCACTTTTAATCAAATGGTCCACGTTTCTTTCAAAAGCAATTTTTTTCTAAAGACACTGCTGTGAGTGGACAAAGCATCTGTTCTACAGAAAAATAAACTATTTTCTTTGACTCAGAATCCATCAGGGTATAGATACAGTTAGGGATGAGCGAATAGACTACGGACAGACTGGCTGTGAAATACGCGTTCTAGCTTTAAAAGGGGTAGAAGTAGAGATTTTACTGTCACACATTGGATAAGTCTCTATGAGCTTGCCACATCTTACCACTGGGATTTTTGCCCATTCCTCTTTGAAAAACTGCTCCAGCTCCTTCAAGTTAGATGATTTGCGCTTGTGAACAGCAATCTTTAAGTCTGACCGCAGATTTTCTATTGGGATTGAGATCTGGTCTTTGACTAGGCCATTCCAAAACATTTACATGTTTCCCCTTAAAGGGAACCTGTCACCTAAAAAACGCCTCCCAAACCACCAGCATTACCTTAAATTAGCCAGCAGTACGTTCCTAAAGATCCTTTTCTTCCTCCGGCCAGATGCACCAAAATCTTAAAAAACTAACTTTAATCCCCTGCATGCGCTATGTAACAGCAGAGTTTAAAGTCAAGGGGGCAGCGGCCTCCTCGCTTCAAGTCAAGATAACCACGCCCTCTTTCCCTGTTGCTTTAGCAGTGTTGCTTTAGCAGTGTGTTTGGGGTCATTGTCTTGCTGGAAGGTGAACCTCCGTCCTAGCCTCAAATCACGCACAGTGGTACAGGTTTTTTATAGTTAATACAGTTGAAAAAAGACATAAGTCCATCAAGTTCAACCAAGAGATAGGTGGGGATGCGAATCCCAGAAGGAAGTGAGACTCAGATTTTTATACGTTTTCATAAGCATTAATGTTTACTTTTAAGAATTCATCTAAACCCTTTTTAAAACTGTCCACTGTTCCTGCTGTGAACATGTCCTGAGGAAGGCTATTCCACAGCTTCACAATTCTTACAGTAAAGAAGCTTTGACACTTCCAGAGACTGAACTTTTTCCTCTCCAATCGGAGGCAGTGCCCCCTTGTCTTTTGAGCGCATTTTACATGGAACAGTTTTTCACTGTATTTTTTGTATGGCCCATTTATATATTTGTATAGGTTAATCATGTCTCTCCTTAAACGTCTCTTCTCAAGACTAAATAAATTCAATTATTTTAATCTTTCTTCATAGCTAAGACACGCAATGCCCCTTATCATTTTAGTCGCTCTCCTCTGTACTTTTTCCAGCTGCAGTGCATCCTTTCTATGGACTGGTGCCCAGAACTGAACTGCATATTCCATATGAGGCCGCACCAACGCTTTGTAAAGTGGTAATATTACATCCCTGACACGCGAGTCCATGCCTCGTTTAATGCATGACAATATCCTGGTGGCCTTAGAAGCAGCTGATTGACATTGTATGCTGTAACTCCCCTGCCCTAACCCCGCCTCTATGCAGTCTAATTGACACCCGGCTCAGTCGCCAGGACCGCGCTTGTACAGGCGGCGCATGCGCCGTCGGACTCAAGCGCGATCCTGTAACTGAATCGCGCGCGAGGAAGAGAAGACAGACAGGCAGGCATCGGGGACGGCGCATGCGCGATTCAGTTACAGGATCGCGCTTGAGTCCGACGGCGCATGCGCCGCCTGTACAAGCGCGGTCCCGGCGACTGAGCCGGATGTCAATTAGACTGCATAGAGGCGGGGTTAGGTCAGGGGAGTTACAGCCTGGAGTGAGAGAAGGGCTACCCCCTTGACTTCTACCGTGACTTGTGGAGCTGGAGAAGAGTACTTTAAAAAAGCGATTTTTCCATGCATATACATCACAGAAAAGCGGGACAAGACCATGTGCTAACACAATGAGGATAATCTATAAGGTACTTTTGATAGTTTATTAAGTGAAATCCAGGTGAAAGGTTCGCTTTAAGGACTTGGCCATTTTTTGCAAATCTGACCAGTGTCACTTTAAGTGCTGATAACTTTAAAACGCTTTGACTTACCCAGGCCGTTCTGAGATTGTTTTTTCGTCACATATTCTACTTGCTGACACTGCTAAAATTGGGTTAAAAAAGTTAATTTTTTTGCATAACAAAATACCATATTTACCAAAAATTTTGAAAAATTTGCACATTTCAAAGTTTCAGTTTCTCTACTTCTGTAATACATAGTAATACCCCCAACAATTGTGATGACTTTACATTCCCCATATGTCTACTTCATGTTTGTAGCATTTTGGGAATGATTTATTTTTATATAATAAATAATTTTATTATATAATAATATAATTTTATATTTATTTTTTGGGGATGTTACAAGGCTTAGAAGTTTAGAAGCAAAAAACCCAATTTTTAGGGACTAGTTCAGGTCTGAAGTCACTTTGCGAGGCTTACATAATAGAAACCACCCAAAAATGACCCCATTCTATAAACTACACCCCTCAAGGTATTCAAAACTGATTTTACAAACTTCGTTAACCCTTTAGGTGTTGCACAAGAGTTATTGGCAAATGGGGATGAAATTTGAGAATTTCATTTTTTTGCCTAATTTTCCATTTTAACCCATTTTTTCCACTAACAAAGCAAGGGTTAACAGCCAAACAAGACTGTATCTTTATTGCCCTGACTCTGCCGTTTACAGAAACACCCCATATGTGGCCGTAAACTACTGTACGGGCACACAGTAGGGCGTAGAGGGAAAGGTGCGCTGTATGGTTTTTGGAAGCCAGATTTTGCTGGACTGTTTTTTTGACACCATGTCCCATTTGAAGCCCCCCTGATGCACCCCTAGAGTAGAAACTCCATAAAAGTGACCCCATCTAAGAAACTACACCCCTCAAGGTATTCAAAACTGATTTTACTAACTGTGTTAACCCTTTAGGTGTTGCACAAGATTTAATGGAAAATAGAGATAAAATTTCAAAATTTCACTTTTTTTGGCAGATTTTCCATTTTAATATTTTTTTTCCAGTTACAAAGCAAGGGTTAACAGCCAAACAAAACTCAATATTTATGGCCCTGATTCTGTACATTACAGAAACACCCCATATGTGGTCGTAAACTGCTGTACGGGCACACGGCAGGGCGCAGAAGGAAGGGAATGCCATACGGTTTTTGGAAGGGAGATTTTGCTGGACTGGTTTTTTGACACCATGTCCCATTTGAAGCCCCCCTGATGCACCCCTAGAGTAGAAACTCCAAAAAAGTGACCCCATTTTAGAAACTACGGGATAGGGTGGCAGTTTTGTTGGTACTAGTTTAGGGTACATATGATTTTTGGTTGCTCTATATTACACTTTTTTGTGCGGTAAGGTAACAAGAAATAGATTTTTTGGCACGTTTTTTTTTTGTTATTTACAAACTTTTATCTGACAGGTTAGATCATGTGGTAATTTTATAGAGCAGGTTGTCACGGATGCGGCGATACCTAATATGTATACAATTTTTTTTATTTATGTAAGTTTTACACAATGATTTCATTTTTAAAACAAAAAAAATGTTTTAGTGTCTCCATAGTCTAAGAGCCATAGTTTTTTTCAGTTTTTGGGCGATTATCTTAAGTAGGGTGTCATTTGCGGGATGAGATGATGGTTTGATTGGCACTATTTTGGGGTGCATATGACTTTTTGATCGCTTGCTATTACACTTTTTGTGACGTAAGATGACAAAAAATGGCTTTTTTTACACCGTTTTTATTTTTATTTTTTTACGGTGGTCACCTGAGGGGTTAGTTCATGTGATATTTTTATAGAGCCGGTCGATACGGACGCGGCGATACCTAATATGTATACTTTTTTTTATTTATTTAAGTTTTACACAATGATTTCATTTTTGGACCAAAAAAAATCTTGTTTTAGTGTTTCCATAGTCTAAGAGCCATAGTTTTTTCAGTTTTTGGGCGATTATCTCGGGTAGGGTATGATTTTTGCGGGATGAGATGACGGTTTGATTGGTACTATTTTTGCGTACATGCGACTTTTTTGATCACTTTTATTGCCTTTTTTGGGAAGTAAGGTGGGCAAAATTTCAATTTCCTAATAGTTTTTATTTTTTTATTTTTATGGCGTTCACCGTGCGGGGAAAGTAACATGACCGTTATATGGATAAGGTCGTTACGGACGCGGCGATACCAAACATGTGTAGGGAATTTTTTATTTTTTTTCATTTTTAATCAGTGATAAATGTGTTTTTTGATTTTTACTTTTTTTTCACTTTTCTTTTGACCCAGACCCATTTGGTTCTTGAAGATCCAGTGGGTCTGATGTCTGTATAATACAGTACAGTACACTATATAGTGTTTTGTACTGTATTTTACTTACACTTTGTCTGAACAGATCTCTGCCTTTAGCACAGATCTGTTCAGCACCATGGACAGCAGGATGCCTGAGACGGCGTCCTGTTGCCATGGGAACCTTCCCCGTCTGCTCAGTAGTGGTCAGAACTTTGCAGACGGGGAAGGGTAAGGAGGGGAGCTGTCTGGGGGCTGTCTGGGGGCTCTCTCCCTCTCCATCGGGGGGCTGCAAAGGCACAGCAGCCCCCCGATGGGAGAGGGAGGGAGCTTCCCTTTTACTGTTAACTTTTTCCATACAGCGGTCCGTACAGATGTCAGCCGTTTATACCAGGGTGTCAGCAATGTGCTGACACCCTGGTATACCCACTAGACCGCCCACAACTCCCCCCCCTGCACCACCCGCCGGCAAAAAATCATGCAGGGGTGCAGGGGGGGGGGGTGCAAAATCTTTATTTTAGGGACACTAAAGTTTCTGATCCCCGCGGTCCATCAGAAACTGCAGAAAGCGCAGCAAACCGCAGTTCTGAATTGACCTGCGGTTTGCGGCGATCGCCGATACGGGGGGGTCACATGACCCCCCCTGGCATTGTGACAGGATGCTGGCTGAATGATTTAAGCCGGCATCCCGTTCCGATTGACCCCCGCGGCGCCGGGAATCGCGATTTAAAGTTAGGACGTACCGGTACGCCCTGAGTCCTTAAAGGGTTTCTGTCACCCCATTAAACCGTTTTTTTTTTTTTTCCTTACTAATAATCCTTATAGTGCGATCTCATGATACATAAGCAAATTAATCATTTTGGTTCAGTAGAATTTGCTAAAAATCGATTTTTAAAATATGCTAATTACCTTGCTACCAGCAAGTAGGGCGGCTACTTGCTGGTAGCAGCCGCATCCTCCGATGGTAATGACGCCCCCTCGGCATGCTGATTGACAGGGCCAGGGAAGGGAATCGTTCTCTGCTGGCGCTGTTAGAATTTGAAATCTCGCGCCTGCGCCGTACCTGTCTTCAATCGGCGCAGGCGCACTGAGAGGCGGCCGCTCGCTCGACCGCTCCATCCTCAATGCGCCTGCGTCGATGACGTCATCATTACTCTTGGGTGTAATCCATCTGGACCCGGAATCTTGTTCACATTTACTCTATTTAACTTGTCTTGGACCATATCTACATTTAGCCAGTTGAGTATACTGTATCACTGGATGTACTAACAGCCCCAGCACCACAGATATCAGCTCCTTTCTCTTCTTTTGTATATGCCGAGCCAAAAAACCCATTTAGTAACTCTGCCTTTTTCTTTATCTTCAGTGAATTCTCCCCTTTACCATTATTTTGTGGATCTACCTGCTCAGACCTAGGTTTTCTAGCATTTATATATTTAAAGAATTTTTGGGGGATTTGTTTTGCTCTCTTTTGCTACCTGCTGTTCGTTTTGTATTTTTGCTAATTTTATCTCCTTTTTACAGATTCTATTAAGCTCTTTGTAATCTTTAAAGTCTACAGCTGACCCTTCAGATTTGTGTTTTAAATTTTATTGTCTTTTATTGCCCTTTTTACAATAGCTGTAAGCCATGGGGGGGTTTAGCCGTTTACACTTGTTACCTAAAGGAATACATTTTTTAGTGCAATTACTCAATGTGGATTTAAAGCTCTCCCATTTATCCTCAGTATTATTATGTGACAGTAGCTGCACCCAGTCTATGCCTTAAAATGCTGCCCTCCACCCAGGGAAATTAGCCTTTTTGAAATTTAGTGTCTTTGCTCTGCCTGACAGAGCTTGCTTCTTATAGTTTAGGGGGAATATAATTATATTGTGGTCACTATTACCTAGTGTTTCTCGAACATTAACATTTCCAAAAAGCTCTGCATCATTAGAGATTACCAGATCCAACAGAGCATCGCCCCTAGTGGGAGCTTCTACAAACTAGCCCATAAAGTGGTCCTGCAGCAAGCTGAGGAATCGTTTTCCCTTTGTAGTTGAGGCAGAATCATGTCCCCAGTCAATGTCTGGGAAGTTAAAATCTCCCATTATGACCACTGTACCATAGAAACATAGAATGTGTCGGCAGATAAGAACTATTTGGTCCATCTAGTCTGCCCAATATACTGAATACTATGGATAGCCCCTGGCCCTATCTTATATGAAGGATGGCCTTATGCCTATCCCATGCATGCTTAAACTCCTTCACTGTATTTGCAGCAACCACTTCTGCAGGAAGGCTATTCCATGCATCCACTACTCTCTCAGTAAAGTAATACTTCCTGATATTACTTTTAAACCTTTACCCCTCTAATTTAAAACTATGTCCTCTTGTAGCAGTTTTTCTTCTTTTAAATATTCTCTCCTCTTTTACCTTGTTGATTCCCTTTATGTATTTAAAAGTTTCTATCATATCCCCTCTGTCTCGTCTTTCTTCCAAGCTATACATGTTAAGGTCCTTTAATCTTTCCTGGTAAATTTTATCCTGCAATCCATGTACCAGTTTAGTAGCTCTTCTCTGAACTCTCTCCAAAGTATCAATATCCTTATGGAGATATGGTCTCCAGTACTGAGCACAATACTCCAAATTAGGTCTCACTAGTGCTCTGTAGAGTGGCATGAGCACCTCCCTCTTTCTACTGGTAATTCCTCTCCCTATACACCCAAGCATTCTGCTAGCATTTCCTGCTGCTCTATGACATTGTCTGCCTACCTTTAAGTCTTCTGAAATAATGATCCCTAAATCCCTTTCCTCAGATACTGAGGTTAGGCCTGTATCACCGATTTTATATTCTGCTCTTGGGTTTTTACGCCCCAGGTGCATTATCTTGCACTTATCAACATTAAATTTTAGTTGCCAGATTTTTGACTATTCCTCTAGTTTTCCTAAATCCTTTTCCATTTGGTGTATCCCTCCAGGAACATCAACCCTGTTACAAATCTTTGTGTCATCAGCAAAAAGACACACCTTACCATCGAGGCCTTCTGCAATTTCGCTGATAAAGATATTAAACAATATGGGTCCCAGAACAGATCCCTGAGGTACCCCACTGGTAACAAGACCTTGGTCTGAATATACTCCATTGACTACAACCCTCTGTTGCCTGTTCCTTTAGCCATTGCCTAATCCATTCAACAATATGGGAGTCCAAGCCCAAAGACTGCAATTTATTGATAAGCCTTCTATGTGGGACAGTATCAAAAGCCTTACTAAAGTCTAGATAAGCGATGTCTACTGCACCTCCTCCATCTATTATTTTAGTCACCCAATCAAAAAAATCAATAAGATTAGTTTGACATGATCTCCCTGAAGTAAACCCATGCTGTTTTTAATCTTTCAATCCATGGGATTTTAGATGTTCCACAATCCTCTCCTTAAGTATGGTTTCCATTATTTCCCCACTATTGATGTCAGGCTTACTGGCCTATAGTTGCCCGATTCCTCCCTACTACCTTTCTTGTGAATGGGCACAACATTTGCTAATTTCCAATCTTCTGAGACGACTCCTGTTGCCAGTGATTGGTTAAATAAATCTGTTAATGGTTTTGCTAGTTCACCGCTGAGCTCTTTTAATAGCTTTGGTTGTATCCCATCAGGCCCCTGTGACTTATTTGTATTAATTTTAGACAGTTGACTTAGAACCTCTTCCTCTGTAAAGACACATGCATCAAAAGATTAATTAGTCTTCTTTCCTAACTGAGGTCCTTTTCCTTCATTTTCCTTTGTAAAATCTGAACAGAAGTATTCATTGAGGCAGTCAGCTAGCTCTTTATCTTCTTCCATATACCTTCCTTCTTTTGTTTTTAATTTGGTAATTCCTTGTTTTAGTTTCCTTTTTTCATTTATGTATCTGAAGAATGCCTCATCGCCTTTTTTCCCTGACTGGGCTAATTTCTCTTCTGCCTGGGCTTTAGAAGCTCTTATAGCTTGTTTGGCCTCTCTCTGCCTAATCTTATAAATTTGCCTTTCATCCTCTTTTAGTTTTTTTTTATAATTTCTAAATGCTATCTTTTTGTTTTTAATGATTTTGGCCACTTCTGTTGAGTACCACAGTGGTCTCTTCCTTTTTTTGCTTTTACTGACAAGCCTAATGCAATTTTCTGTTGCCTTTAATAGTGCAACTTTTAAGTAGTCCCATTTTTCCTGGACTCCAATGAAACTGTTCCAATCTGATCGGGACTCGTATACCACTAATCTAATTTTAGAAAAGTTAGTTTTTCTAAAATCTAATACTTTTGTTTTTGTGTGGTGTGACTCAGTCACTGTACTTATAGTGAACCACACTGACTGGTGATCACTAGATCCCAAGCTTTCCCCTACAGTAATATCATATACCAAATTCCCATTTGTGAATACTAAATCTAAAATGGCCTCCTTCCAGGTTGGCTCCTCAACTACTTGCTGTAGAGATAATCCCAGTAGGGAATTTAGAATATCTGTACTCCTGGCAGAACTAGCTTTTTTGGTTTTCCAGTTTACATCTGGAAGATTGAAGTCTCCCATAATGATAACTTCCCGCTTCAATGTCATTTTAGCTATTTCCTCAACTAGTAGATCATCTAATTCTTTGACTTGGCTAGGTGGTCTATATATCCCACCTACCCGAGTTACCTTATGATTATCAAGCTGCAAGGTAACCCAAACTGACTCTAAATTGTTCTCGCTAACTTGTATCAAATTATATTTTTTGCTATCTTTCACATACAGGGCCACCCCTCCCCCTTCCTGCCCCCTATTTCCTGTATAGAGAGAACCCTGGTATTGATATATCCCAGTCATTACTCCCCTTGAACCACGTCTCAGTAACAGCCACTACATCTATATTCTCAGATGTCATTATAGCCTCAAGTTCATTGATCTTATTCCCTAAACTGCGAGCATTTGTAGACAAGAATCTGAGCTTGTCATTTCTTAACCTTTGTGCTACTGGCATCTTCTGGCATTGTTCCGTGGGGCAGTTGGACTGCTGGATTATCACTCTTTTGCCCCCCTTTCCTAGTTTAAATGCTCCTTAGCAAATACTTTGAACTGTTCACCGAGGACATTCGTTCCCTTGAGAGAAAGATGCAAACCATCTTTCTTGTACAGTTCTTTTCCATTCCAACAAGAGCTAACATGAGACACAAAGCCAAACCCTTGGTTCAGACACCATTCACCAAGCCATACATTGAATTCCTTAATGCGCATCTTCCTGTCATGCTGAAGGTGCATCTTCCTGTCATGCTGAAGGTTATGCACAGGCAAAACTGCAGAGAATGAAACAGTTGATGCAACCTCCCGTATATCCTTTCCAAGTGTGTGAAAAGCTTCTTTCACCTTTGAAACCTCATGGACAATAACATCCACTTCCCTTTCCTGCTTTGCTTGCCTAACAATATTAAGGATCCGTCGTCTCTATCCCTGCTAGCGGTAGCACCAGGGAGACATCTCACAACACCATTCTCCTCAAACTTCACACCTCTTATGATGGAATCGCCCACCAACAGCTGCTTACTATCAATCCTCCCCTTCTCCTTTTTGTCTTTGGCTGCAGTCTTACATATACACAAACTGAAAAGACTAGCGTGGTATTAGCAGGAGGTGCTCAAACCCACATGCAGTCGTGCATATATATAGGGGAGCAAATCCTGCACTTGTGGCCCGTTGCTAATGGCGATCCCCAGCAAAAATGCATACGGTGGAGGATGCCCGGAGCGAACCACAAGTACCACAATAGACATCCTACACAAGGTAGCAATTGTGTGGATGTCATAATCAATATAACAATATAACAAAATAATAGCAAAGACAGGTGCACTCTGCGGTCTTACTAAACCCTCAAACTGATTTTAAAATTGAGAGATTAGTCAACATGTCCTACGGTGTAGGACATGTCTAAGCCCGGGCACCACGCCAAGGTTTCTCAAGTAGCCCAGGACCTAACACTCTCCTAACTGAGCCGTATGGGCAATACCAGAAGCCAGTGGGCAAATTACAGGAGCATGAGGCCGACTCACAAACAACTCACCAGTTACCTCCAGCATGTAACCACGCTTGCAGTAGGAGGAGGGAGGAGTCTGCGAGTCCCACTCAAGACTGGCTGATATAGCCCAGGCCTCACAGGTGCACCTAAATGTGACCTGTAGATGGAAAACAGGCACATTTAAATTGGAGTTTATACACCTCCAGGAATCTCTATATATACAAACTGAAAAGACTAGCGTGGTATTAGCAGGAGGTGCTCAAACCCACATGCAGTCGTGCATATATATAGGGGAGCAAATCCTGCACTTGTGGCCCGTTGCTAATGGCGATCCCCAGCAAAAATGCATACGGTGGAGGATGCCCGCAGCGAACCACAAGTACCACAATAGACATCCTACACAAGGTCGCAATTGTGTGGATGTCATAATCAATATAACAATATAACAAAATAATAGCAAAGACAGGTGCACTCTGCAGTCTTACTAAACCCTCAAACTGATTTTAAAATTGAGAGATTAGTCAACATGTCTTACGGTGTAGGACATGTCTAAGCCCGGGCACCACGCCAAGGTTTCTCAAGTACCCGGGCTACTTGAGAAACCTTGGTGTGGTGCCTAGGCTTAGACATGTCCTACACCGTAGGACATGTTGACTAATCTCTCAATTTTAAAATCAGTTTGAGGGTTTAGTAAGACCGCAGAGTGCACCTGTCTTTGCTATTATTTTGTTATACTGCAGTCTTACATACTTTAGGCATGGGAGATGATTGTTTCTCACCCACTGTGCTTGAACCATCCTCCATGTTGCTCTTGCACTCCGAAAGTGCTGCAAATGGATTATGGAGAGCCACAGACTGTGGGACATGTCTTCTATCCACAACTCTCAGTCTACCAGAACCTACAGTAACCCATCTTCCATTTCTAGGGGTCCTCTGTGGCAGTGGCATTGCAACGTTCCCAGCCTGAGTTTGTTTAACAGTTAATTTACAAATCTCATATTTCAAAAAGGTATTTCCTGCTGCATTATGGAGAGCTGTCTACAGATCAGACAGTATCCAAACCTCTGAAGAGTGGAACCTGAATTTAAAAGCACAACAATTCCTGCACAGAACCAGGTCTGCCATTTTAAAGAGGGGAAAGATTTTAAACAAACAAATCTTACTTATTTAGATTGTATCCACCTCCAGATTACCTCCTGAATATCTCAGATGCACTTGTAAAATCAGCACTTGGTATATCAGCCTTGGAAAAGCAGCAAGCTATAATTAGCAAGCTAATACTATGTTGCTATATATACACACACTCCCACAAAGGCTCCTCCCCCAACAGCAAATTAACACCTTACTCGCCTATGCTCATTTGCAATCAGACAATAGAGATACCGTGTCTAACTAATTCCTTACCTCTTTTGAAACACAGTGTCTGAGTATCCACCAGAAGCACCACTGAAGTTCTGCTACAGTGGAAACTCTGAGTTAGACTAAGTTAGTCTCCTGAATATCTCAGATGCACTTGTAAAATCAGCCTGTGCAGCCCGCTCTATTTGGTTATACAGTTGTGTTTCTATCTCCTCTGTGATGTTAAGGGTCTATAGATTGCACCAAGTATTATTTTTTTCAGTGTTTATATCCCTTTGAACTTCCACCCATAAGGATCCACATCCTCACCATCCTCACCCACAATTGCCTCTTTCACACATGTCTTCAGATCACTCCTCACATGCAGGCATACACCACCTCCTTTTCTATTGACCCTGGCTTTCCTAAATAGTGTAAAACCCTTAATATTTACAGCCCAGTCATGCAAAGAGTCCAACCATATCTCAGCCACACCAACTACATCTATGTGTTCTTCTAGTACGATAGCCTCCAGCTCCCCCATTTTGCTAGCTAGACTTCTGGCATTTGTGAAAATACATTTTAAATTACTATTACCTGTAAAGTGAATATCCGGGATTTTTGGGTTACCTTAGTTGATGTTTGTACAGGGAGTGCAGAATTATTAGGCAAGTTGTATTTTTTAAGGATTAATTTTATTATTGAACAACAACCATGTTCTCAATGAACCCAAAAAACTCATTAATATCAAAGCTGAATATTTTTGGAAGTAGTTTTTAGTTTGTTTTTAGTTTTAGCTATTTTAGGGGGATATCTGTGTGTGCAGGTGACTATTACTGTGCATAATTATTAGGCAACTTAACAAAAAACAAATATATACCCATTTCAATTATTTATTTTTACCAGTGAAACCAATATAACATCTCAACATTCACAAATATACATTTCTGACATTCAAAAACAAAACAAAAAAAATCAGTGACCAATATAGCCACCTTTCTTTGCAAGGACACTCAAAAGCCTGCCATCCATGGATTCTGTCAGTGTTTTGATCTGTTCACCATCAACATTGCGTGCAGCAGCAACCACAGCCTCCCAGACACTGTTCAGAGAGGTGTACTGTTTTCCCTCCTTGTAAATCTCACATTTGATGATGGACCACAGGTTCTCAATGGGGTTCAGATCAGGTGAACAAGGAGGCCATGTCATTAGATTTTCTTCTTTTATACCCTTTCTTGCCAGCCACGCTGTGGAGTACTTGGACGCGTGTGATGGAGCATTGTCCTGCATGAAAATCATGTTTTTCTTGAAGGATGCAGACTTCTTCCTGTACCACTGCTTGAAGAAGGTGTCTTCCAGAAACTGGCAGTAGGACTGGGAGTTGAGCTAGACTCCATCCTCAACCCGAAAAAGGCCCCACAAGCTCATCTTTATTGATACCAGCCCAAACCAGTACTCCACCTCCACCTTGCTGGCGTCTGAGTCGGACTGGAGCTCTCTGCCCTTTACCAATCCAGCCACGGGCCCATCCATCTGGCCCATCAAGACTCACTCTCATTTCATCAGTCCATAAAACCTTAGAAAAATCAGTCTTGAGATATTTCTTGGCCCAGTCTTGACGTTTCAGCTTGTGTGTCTTGTTCAATGGTGGTCGTCTTTCAGCCTTTCTTACCTTGGCCATGTCTCTGAGTATTGCAGACCTTGTGCTTTTGGGCACTCCAGTGATGTTGCAGCTCTGAAATATGGCCAAACTGGTGGCAAGTGGCATCTTGGCAGCTGCACGCTTGACTTTTCTCAGTTCATGGGCAGTTATTTTGCGCCTTGGTTTTTCCACACGCTTCTTGCGACCCTGTTGAATATTTTGAATGAAACGCTTGATTGTTCGATGATCACGCTTCAGAAGCTTTGCAATTTTAAGAGTGCTGCATCCCTCTGCAAGATATGTCACTATTTTTGACTTTTCTGAGCCTGTCAAGTCCTTCTTTTGACCCATTTTGCCAAAGTAAAGGAAGTTGCCTAATAATTATGCACACCTAATATAGGGTGTTGATGTCATTAGACCACACCCCTTCTCATTACAGAGATGCACATCACCTAATATGCTTAATTGGTAGTAGGCTTTCGAGCCTATACAGCTTGGAGTAAGACAACATGCATAAAGAGGATGATGTGGTCAAAATACTCATTTGCCTAATAATTCTGCACGTATGTGTATGTAACAGGTTCTTGTTACCAGTAGTTCTATTTTTAATAAGTGTATTGTTATGCCCAGTCTTCTCCCTACTTTCCTCGCTAACCCCAGCCCTCACTAAATCCCCACTGTCCCCTTCTATATCCCACTCTCTATATACACTATCTACCCCCTTATTAGTGTGATCCCCCATCCTCCCCCCAGATCCTAGTTTAAAAGCTCCTCCAGCCGTCTAACCATTTTTTCCCCCAAGCCAGTTGCACCCATGAAGGTGCAGCCGGTCCCTACTGTAGAGCCTGTAACCGACAGAGAAGTCGGCCCAGTTCTCCATGAACCCAAACCCAAATCTAGCTTCTGAGCCACTTATTTAAAGGGAACCTGTCATCAACTTTATGCTGCCCATACTAACGGCAGTATAAAGTAGAGACAGGTGAGTTGATTTCAGCGGTCTGTCATTTATAAGTTAAAAGTAAGTGGTTGCCGAGAACCAACATCACAATCCTTTCAGACTGGGCCTGGAAAAGAGTCATGGCCACCTGAGAAGAGTCATGGTTATTCATGAATTCCTACTCTCCCTGCCCACCTGCTGATGATTGACAGGCTTCTACCTAGTTTTCTCCCTTTCTGCCTAGGAGAGAACTGCCAATAATCAGCAGATGGGTGAGAGTGCAGGAGATTATGAATAACCATGACTCTTCTTAAGTAGATTTGACTCTTTTCAAGGCCTGGACTGCAATGATTATGATGCTGGTTCTCAGCAACCACTTACTTTTAGCTCATGAGTGACACACCTCTAAAATGAGCATTTCAGTCACTATTTTATGCTGTTCTCAGTGAGGTCAGCATAAAGTTGATGACAAGTTCCCTTTAACTCCCTAAGCTCCCGTTGTCTCTCTGGTGACGCTCGTGGCACTGGTAGTATTTCTGAAAACACTACCTTGGAGGTCCTGGACTTGAGCTTCTCTCCTAGTTCTCTAAAATTAAGGACCTTCCATCTCCCCCTGACTTTGTCATTGGTGCTAATGTGTACCCAGCAATCTGTCAATCCGATCCGCAATATGCCGAACCCGAGCACCCGGCAGTCAACACACTGTTCGGCATTCATGGTCTCGGCGACAGATGACCTGTCTGTCCGCCTAATAATAGAGTCCCCTACCACCAGCATCTGTCTGACCTTTGCTGCACTCCTTTTCCCATCCTTCCTGCAGCAGTCATCCTCCTGGTTGCTAGGAGAAACGCCCTGCTGCCGTGTTGCTGACCCTGGGCTTTCATCCCTAATATCAGCCAAACAGGCATATTTACTAGGGCGTTCCAGCTCAGGACTAGTCTCCCTGGCAATTTTACCTCTACCCCTTCTTCCTACATTAACACAACTGCTGATCTGATAGTCCTGATCTTGCCCTCCTCCTCCCACCTCCATTTCACTAACCCCAGTCAGTGCCTGCACAGTGAGGTCTAAGCCTCTCTCCAGGTCTGCATGTCACGGAAGGTGTTACAGAAAACTAGAAGACAAAAATTAAGATCCGACTGACTTGATCCAAAACTAAGGAACCAAAGGGTAAGCCCTGCAACAGCCCTAGCTCTCTCCCTTACTGCTCAGCCTATGCAAAAATCTCTATGGTAGATAATTGCATACCCTCGTTCCTCGACTGTATGAAACCTGAACACCCTATAATAGTGAGGGGACACGACCACCGGCTCCCTACACTTAATACGGAGGGAGTCAGGGTCACCTAGGATCAAGCAAACAGGAAAACATAGATAAATTAACAGACTTCTCTGTAGAAGCATCAGTTGTAGCATCCAGCATGCACACACTTCAGGAAGTTGTATAAACCGCAAAGTGATGCAGTATGGGAGGGGATTTAAAGGGATGCAATCAGTGCAACTAGATGACAGCTGAGAGAGGGAAACGAGATGACAAAACAAAAGAACCTCAAGGAGGAGGTTCTGAAGAACGTCTGTCAGAGCTTCTCAGATGTCTGGCGGTGACACTGCAATGCCCCTAAGTATTTCAAGCTGCTTATTTAGATCCAAGATCTGGGCTTCCAAATATGCATTATACTTGCATCTAGTGCAAATGTATTCATCCTCGAAAAGCTCTTCAAGGCACGCATACATTGCACAGGAAACACACTTAGTAGCATTGTCTATTGAGAACATGTTTAAATTGGGATGAACAGTAAAGAAGCAAAACAGTAAATAACAGTTAAGATTTAGACCCTGTCTGCTGCAGTTGGAAGACTAGCTAGAATCAAGCCAACAACACACAAGGAAAATCTATCAAACCTTAGTTTATAGCTCCTTGTCTTAAACTCAGATTCTTTAACTCCACTTATTTAGCAGCCCACTTAGTACAGCAAGCTTCAGGTAGATCAAGCTCTGGAGAGTTGAGTGGTTCAATTAATATCACCTGGAAGCACAAGCCACTCCCCTTAACCAAGCAGAGAAAAAAATGGGTTTAACCCCTTAAGGACTCAGCCCTATTTCACCTTAAGGACTTGGCCATTTTTTGCAAATCTGACCAGTGTCACTTTAAATGCTGATAACTTTAAAACGCTTTGACTTATCCAGGCCATTCTGAGATTGTTTTTTCGTCACATATTGTACTTCCTGACACTGGTAAAATGAAGTAAAAAAAATTCATTTTTATTTATAAAAAAATACCAAATTTACCAAAAATTTGTAAAAAATTTCCAAGTTTCAATTTCTCTACTTTTATAATACATAGTAATACCTCCAAAAATAGTTATTACTTTACATTCCCCATATGTCTACTTCATGTTTGGATCATTTTGGGAATGATATTTTATTTTTTTGGGGTGTTACAAGGCTTAGAAGTTTAGAAGCAAATTCAAAAACCCAATTTTTAGGGACCAGTTCAGGTCTGAAGTCACTTTGCGAGGCTTATCTAATAGAAACCACCCAAAAATGATCCCATTCTAAAAAATACACCCCTCAAGGTATTCAAAACTGATTTTACAAACATCGTTAACCCTTTAGGTGTTACACAAGAATTAATGGAAAATAGAGATACAATTTCAAAATGTCAGGTTTTCCATTTTAATAATTTTTTTCCAGTTACAAAGCAAGGGTTAACAGCCAAACCAAACTCAATATTTATGGCCCTGATTCTGTCGTTTACAGAAACACCCCATATGTGGTCGTAAACTGCTGTACGGGCACACGGCAGGGCGCAGAAGGAAAGGAATGCCATACGGTTTTTGGAAGGCAGGTTTTGCTAGACTGTTTTTTTTGACACCATGTCCCATTTGAAGCCCCCCTGATGCACCCCTAGAGTAGAAACTCCATAAAAGTGACCCCATCTAAGAAACTACACCCCTCAAGGTATTCAAAACAAATTTTACAAACATCGTTAACCCTTTAGGTGTTCCACAAGAATTAATGGAAAATAGAGATACAATTTCAAAATTTCACTTTTTTGGCAGATTTTCCATTTTAATAATTTTTTTCCAGTTACAAAGCAAGGGTTAACAGCCAAACCAAACTCAATATTTATGGCCCTGATTCTGTAGTTTACAGAAACACCCAATATGTGGTCGTAAACCGCTGTACGGGCACACGGCAGGGCGCAGAAGGAAAGGAATGCCATACGGTTTTTGGAAGGCACATTTTGCTGGACTGTTTTTTTTGACACAATGTCCTATTTGAAGCGATGCACCCCTAGAGTAGAAACTCCATAAAAGTGACCCCATCTAAGAAACTACACCCCTCAAGGTATTCAAAACTGATTTTACAAATGTCGTTAACCCTTTAGGTGTTCCACAAGAATTAATAGAAAATAGAGATACAATTTCAAAATGTCACTTTTTTGGCAGATTTTCCATTTTAATAATTTTTTTCTAGTTACAAAGCAAGGGTTAACAGCCAAACCAAACTCAATATTTATGGCCCTGATTCTGTAGTTTACAGAAACACCCCATATGTAGTCGTAAACTACTGTACGGGCACACGGCAGGGCGCAGAAGGAAAGGAATGCCATACGGTTTTTGGAAGGCAGGTTTTGCTGGACTGTTTTTTTTGACACCATGTCCCATTTGAAGACCCCTGATGCACCACTAGAGTAGAAACTCCATAAAAGTGACCCCATTTTAGAAACTACGGGATAGGGTGGCAGTTTTGAGGGTACATATGATTTTTGGTTGCTCTATATTACACTTTTTGTGAGGCAAGGTAACAAGAAATATTGGCACCGTTTTTGTTTTTTGTTATTTACAACATTCATCTGACAGGTTAGATCATGTGATATTTTTATAGACCAGGTTGTCACGGATGCGGCGATACCTAATATGTATACTTTTTTTTTATTTATGTAAGTTTTACACAATGATTTCTTTTTTGAAACAAAAAAAATCATGTTTTAGAGTCTCGATAGTCTGAGAGCCATATTTTTTTCAGTTTTTGGGCGATTACCTTGGGTAGGGTATGGTTTTTGCGGGATGAGATGACGGTTTTATTGGCACTATTTTGGGGTGCGTGTGACTTTTTGATCGCTTGCTATTACACTTTTTGTGATGTAAGGTGACAAAAAATGGCTTTTTTTACACCGTTTTTATTTGAATTTTTTTACGGTATTCACCTGAAGGGTTAGATCATGTGATATTTTTATAGAGCAAGTTATTACGGACGCTGTGATACCTAATATGTATACTTTCTTTTTATTTATGTAAGTTTTACACAATGATTTCATTTTTGAAGCGAAAAAAAAAAATGTTTTAGTGTTTCCATAGTCTGAGAGCCATAGTTTTTTCAGTTTTTGGGCGATTACTTTGAGTAGGGTCTCATTTTTTGCGGGATGAGATGACGGTTTGATTGGCACTATTGGGGTGCATATGACTTTTTGATCGCTTGCTATTACACTTTTTGTGATGTAAGGTGCCAAAAAATTGTTTATTTAGCACAGTTTTTATTTTTTATTTTTTACGGTGTTTATCTGAGGGGTTAGTTCATGTGATATTTTTATAGAGCCAGTCGATACGGACGTGGCGATACCTAATATGTATATTTTTTTTATTTATGTAATTTTTACACAATAATATAATTTTTGAAACAAAAAAAATGATGTTTTAGTGTCTCCATATTCTGAGCCATAGTTTTTTTTATTTTTTGGGCGATTGTCTCAGGTAGGGGCTCATTTTTTGCGGGATGAGGTGATGGTTAGATTGGTACTATTTTGGTGGGTAAAAACGCCTTTTTGATCGCTTGCTGTTGTACTTTTATTTTTTACGGTGTTTATCTGAGGGGTTAGGTTATGTGATATGTTTATAGAGCCGGTCGATACGGACGCGGCGATACCTAATATGTATACTTTTTTTTCCCCTATCTTTTTTTACTTTATTTGGGGAAAATGACGTTTTTGTTTATTTTTACTTGAAACTTTTAATTTTTTGGGGGAAACCTTAATTTTTTCAACTTTTTTTTACTTTATTTTTTGTCCCACTTTGGGACTTCAACTTTTGGGGGTCTAATCCCTTTTACAATGCATTCCAATACTTCTGTATTGGAATGCATTTGCTGTATGAGTAATACTGTGTGTATTACTCATACAGCTTCCGGCCTGTGAGATCCAGGGGGCTGGATCTCACAGGCTCGTCACCGGAAGGCAGCGCGATGCCTTCCTTAGACATCGCGCTGCCTTCCATGCCATCGGGTCCCCCCTAAAAAAATAAATAAAAAATAATGTGTCAAAACAAGCAATTTTTGTCACCTTGCATCACAAAAGGTGCAACACCAAGTGATCAAAAACGCGTATGTCCCACAAAATAGTACCAATAAAACCGTCACCTCATCCCTCAAAAAATGAGCCCCTACATAAGAAAATCTCTCAAAAAATAAAAAAACTATAGCTCTTAGAACATGGAGACACTAAAACATCATTTTTTTGGTTTCAAAAATGCTATTATTGTGTTAAAGTGAAACAAATAAAAAAAAGTATACATATTAGGTATTGCCGCGTCCGTAAAAACCAGCTCTATAAAAATATCACATGACCTAACCCCTCGGATGAACACCGTAAAAAAAAAAAAAACAGTGTCAAAACAAGCAATTTTTGTCACCTTGCATCACAAAAGGTGCAACACCAAGTGATCAAAAATGCGTATGTCCCACAAAATAGTACCAATAAAACCGTCACCTCATCCCGCAAAAAATGAGCCCCTACATAAGAAAATCTCTTAAAAAATAAAAAAAATATAGCTCTCAGAACATGGACACATTAAAACATAATTTTTTTGTTTCAAAAATGCTATTATTGTGTAAAACATTAATAAATGAGAAAAAGTATACATATTAGGTATCGCCACGTCCATAACAATCTGCTCTATAAAAATGTCACTTGACTGAACCCCTCAGGTGAACGCTGTAAAAATAAATAAATAGAAACTGTGCTAAAACAACCAATTTTTTGGTCACCTTGCCCCATAAAGTGTTATAATGAATGATCAAAAAATCATATGTACCCAAAAATAGTACTAATAAAACTGGCACCTTATCCCCTAGTTTCCAAAATGGGGTCACTTCTTGGGAGTTTCTACTGTAAGGGTGCATCAGGGGGCTTCAAATGGGACATGGCATCTAAAAACCATGTGGAGTTCCTTTTCTTCTGCGCCCTGCCGTGTGCCCATACAGCAGTTTATGACCACATGTGGGGTGTTTCTGTAAACCGCAGAATCTGGGTAATAAATATTGAGTTTTGTTTGGCTGTTAACCATCGATGTGTTAAAGAAAAAAATTGATTAAAATGGAAAATCTGCCAAAAAAGTGAAATTTGAAAATTTGATCTCCATTTTCCTTTAATTCTTGTGGAACGCCTAAAGGGTTAACAAAGTTTGTAAAATCGGTTTTGAATACCTTGAGGGGTGTAGTTTCTACAATGGGGTCATTTATGGGGGTATCCACTATGTAAGCCCCACAAAGTGACTTCAGACCTGAACTGGTCCTTAAAAAGTGGGTTTTGGCAATTTTCTTAAAAATTTGAAGAATTGCTTCTAAACTTCTAAGCCTTCTAACGTCCTAAAAAAATAAAATGACATTTCCAAAATGATGCCAACATAAAGTAGACATATGGGGAATGTTAAATAATAAATATTTTATGAGGTATCACTTTCTGTTTTAAAAGCAGAGAAATTGAAATTTAGAAAATTGCGAATTTTTCAAATTTTTGGGTAAATTTGGATTTTTTTCATAAATAAAGGTAAAATATTTTGACTCAAATTTATGACTATCATGAAGTACAATGTGTCACGAGAAAACAATCTCTGAATGACTTGGATAAATAAAGGCGTTCCAAAGTTATTACCACATAAAGTGAGATATGTCAGTTTTGCAAAATTTGGCCTGGTCAGGAAGGGGGCAAATGGCCCAGATGGCAGGTGGTTAAGGGGTTAAATGGCAGTACACAGCAGAGAAAAAAAAAAGGGTTTAAATGGCAGTACCAAAATGCAAGTACTTAACTCTGAGGGACCTCCGCTTCAATCCTTACTCAGCCACCTGCAATCACTCCCACGAAATCACACTCAGCACCAGAACTCAGGTACTTTAACTCCACTTATTCAGCAGCCCACTTAGTATAGCAAGCTTCAGGTAGAGCAACAAGTTTTGCTCAAGAATATCCCTGTATTTAGCACCATCCATCTTTCCCTCAACCCTGACCAGTTTCCCAGTCCCAGCTGCTGAAAAACATCCCCACAGCATGATGCCACCACCATGTTTCACTGTGGGGATGGTGTTCTTTAGGTGATGTGATGTGTTTGCGCCAGACATAGCGTTTTCTTTGATGGCCGAAAAGTTCAATTTTAGTCTCATCAGACCAGAGCACCTTCCTCCGTACATTTTGTGAGTCTCCCACATGCCTTTTCGCAAACTCACAACTTGCCTTTTTTAGAGCTGAAAGTAATGGCTTCTTCTGGCCACTCTGCCATAAAGCCCAACTCTATGGAGCGTACGGCTTATTGTCGTCCTATGTACAGATACTCCAGTCTCTGCTGTGGAACTCTGCAGTGCCTCCAGGGTTACCTTAGGTCTCTGTGCTGCCTCTCGGATTAATGCCCTCCTTGTCCGGTCCGTGAGTTTTGGTGGGCAAGCGTCTCTTGGCAGGTTTTCTGTTGTGCCATGTTCTTTCCATTTCGTTATGATAGATTTGATGGTACTCCTGGGGATCATCAAAGATTTGGATATTTTTTATAACCTAACCCTGACTTCTCAACAACATTGTCCCTTACTTGTTTGGAGAGTTCCTTGGTCTTCATGGCAGTGTTTGGTTAGTGATGCCTCTTGCTTAGGTGTTGCAGCCTCTGGGGCCTTTCAAAAGAGGTGTGTGTATGTAATTACAAATCATGTGACACTTAGATTGTACACAGGTGGACACCATTTCAGTAATTATGTGACTTCTGAAGGTAATTGGTTACACCAGAGCTTTTTATGTGCTTCTTAACAAAGGGGGTGAATACATACACACATGGCAATTTTCTGTTTTCTGTTTCTAAACAATAGTTGTATTTATATACAGTCAGATCCATAAATATTGGGACATTGGCACAATTCTAACATTTTTGGCTCTATACTCCACCACAATGGATTTGAAATGAAACGAACAAGATGTGCTTTAACCGCAGACTGTCAGCTTTAATTTGAGGGTATTTACATCCAAATCAGGTGAACGGTGTAGGAATTACAACAGTTTGCATATGTGCCTCCCACTTGTTAAGGGGCCAAAAGTAATTGGACAGAATAATAATCATAACTCAAACTTTCACTTTTTAATATTTGGTTGCAAATCCTTTGCAGTCAATTACAGCCTGAAGTCTGGAACGCATAGATATCACCAGACGCTGGGTTTCATCCCTGGTGATGCTCTGCCAGGCCTCTACTGCAACTCTCTTCAGTTCCTGCTTGTTCTTCGGGCATTTTCCCTTCAGTTTTGAGCAAGTGAAATGCATAATCAATGGGATTCAGGTCAGGTGATTGACTTGGCCATTGCATAACATTTCACTTCTTTCCCTTAAAAAGCTCTTTGGTTGCTTTTGCAGAATGCTTTGGGTCATTGTCCATCTGCACTGTGAAGTGCCGTCCAATGAGTTCTGAAGCATTTGGCTGAATATGAGCAGATAATATTGGCCTAAACACTTCAGAATTCATCCTGCTGCTTTTGTCAGCAGTCACATCATCAATAAATACTAGAGAACCAGTTCCATTGGCAGCCATACATGCCCACGCCATGACACTACCACCACCATGCTTCACTGATGAGGTGGTATGCTTAGGATCATGAGCAGTTCCTTTCCTTCTCCATACTCTTCTCTTCCCATCACTCTGGTACAAGTTGATCTTGGTCTCATTTGTCCATAGGATGTTGTTCCAGAACTGTGAAGGCTTTTTTAGATGTCGTTTGGCAAACTCTAATCTGGTCTTCCTGTTTTTGAGGCTCACCAACGGTTTACATCTTGTGGTGAACCCTCTGTATTCACTCTGGTGAAGTCTTCTCTTGATTGTTGACTTTAACACACATACACCTACCTCCTGGAGAGTGTTCTTGATCTGGGCAACTGTTGTCAAGGGTGTTTTCTTCACCAGGGAAAGAATTCTTTTATCATCCACCACAGTTGTTTTCTGTGGTCTTCCGGGTCTTTTGGTGTTGCTGAGCTCACCGGTGCGTTCCTTCTTTTTAAGAATGTTCCATCTCTGATGGGTTTGTTGTGTTTTTTCAGCCTAATGATAGCTTGCTTCACTGACAGTGACAGCTCTTTGGATCTCATCTTGAGAGTTGACAGCAACAGATTCCAAATGCAAATAGCACACTTGAAAATGAACTCTGGACCTTTTATCGGCTCATTGTAATTAGGATAATGAGGGAATTACACACACCTGGCCATGGAACAGATGAGAAGCCAATTGTCCTATTACTTTTGGCCCCTCAACAAGTTGGAGGCACATATGCAAACTGTTGTAATTCCTACACCGTTCACCAGATTTTGATGTAAATACCCTCAAATTAAATCTGGCAGTCTGCAGTTAAAGCACATCTAGTTAGTTTCATTTTGAAATCCATTGTGGTGGTGTATAGAGCCAAAAAATCTTAGAATTGTGCCGATGTCCCAATATTTATGGACCTGACGGTATTTTTCTTATTTCACTTCACCAACTTAGCCTATTGTTTTCTGATCCTTAACATAAAATTCATGGACACCAACTATGGCTACCGCCACTCATTATATGCCAGGAAGTTATGTGCCACAGGAACCTCCGAGACTATAGACAATAGCCACCTGTGCCAGGTGAAAGTGGGGGACACTCTGGCGGTGGCTTGGCTGGATTCAGGGAGCCTGGTGTCCCTGGTAAGAGCTGCCCTGGTGCGGCCCGCCGATTATACTGGCCGAAAAGTCAACGTTGTGTGCATTCATGGAGAATTAAAGGACTATCCCACTTCCCTGGTCTCTCTGTCAGCGGTGGCCGGCAGGTGGACTCATGAGGTGGCTGTCGCCACAAAATTACAGTATTTAACATAGTAACATAGTACATAAGGCCGAAAAAAGACATTTGTCCATCCAGTTCGCCTGTCATCCTGCAAGTTGATCCAGAGGAAGGCAAAAAAAAAAAAGTGAGGTAGAAGCCAAATTTCCCCACTTTAGGGGAATAAAAAATTCCCGACTCCAATCAGGCAATCAGAATAACTCCCTGGCTCAACGACCCCTCTCTAGAAGCTATAGCCTGTAATATTATTACACTCCAGAAATACATCCAGGCCCTTCTTGAAATCCTTTATTGTACTCACCATCCCCAACTCCTCAGGCAGAGTGTTCCATAGTCTCACTGCTCTTACCGTAAAGAATCCTCTTCTATGTTTGTGTACAAACTTCTTTCCTCCATACGCAGAGGATGTCCCCTCGTCACAGTCACGGGGATAAATAGATGATGGGATAGATCTCTATACTGACCCCTGATATATTTATATATAGTAATTAGATCTCCCCTCAGTCGTCTTTTTTCTAAAGTGAATATCAATAATTTTGATAATCTTTCAAGGTACTGTAGTTGCCCCCATTCCAGTTATTACTTTAGTTGCCCTCCTCTGGACCCTCTCCAGCTCTTCTATGTCTGCCTTGTTCACAGGAGCCCAGAACTGTACACAGTTCTCCATGTGTGGTCTGACTAGCGATTTGTAAAGTGGTAGGACTATGTTCTTATCACTGGCATCTATGCCCTTTTTGATGCAACCCATTATCTTATTAGCCTTGACAGCAGCTGCCTGATACTAGTTTTTACAGCTTAGTTTGCTGTTTATTAAAATTCCTAGATCCTTTTCCATGTCAGTGTTACCAAGTGTTTTACCATTTAGTATGTACGGGTGACTTGCATTATTCCTTCCCATGTGCATTAACTTACATTTTTCAGTGTTAAACCTAATCTGCCACTTATCTGCCCAAGCCTCCAATCTATCCAGATCCCTCTGTAGTAGTATACTGTCCTCTTCAGTGTTAATTACTTTACACAGTTTAGTGTCATCTGCGAAAATTGATATTTTACTATGCAAGCCTTCTACAAGATCATTAATAAATATATTGCAGAGAATAGGGCCCAATACTGACCCCTGAGGTACCCCACTAGTAACAGTGACCCAATCTGAATGTGTACCATTAATAACCACCCTCTATTTTCTATCACTGAGCCAGTTACTTGCCCATATACAGACATTTTCTCCCAGTCCGAGCATTCTCATTTTATAGACTAACCTTTTATGTGGTACAGTGTCAAATGCTTTGGAGAAGTCCAGATATACGACATCCATTGATTCGCCGCTGTCAAGTCTAGAACTTACCACCTCATAGAAACTGATTAAATTAGTTTGGCATGAACGATCCCTCATGAAGCCATGCTGATATGGTGTTATTTGCTTATTTCCGTTGAGATGCTCTAAGATAGCATCTCTCAGAAAACCATCAAACAGTTTACCCATAACAGATGTTAAACTTACAGGCCTATAGTTACCAGGCTCTGTTTTTGGACCCTTTTTGAATATTGGCACCACATTTTCTATGCGCCAATCCTGTGGGACATTCCCTGTCAGTATAGAGTCCTTAAATATCAGAAATAAGGGTCTGGCTATGACATTACTTAATTCCCTTAGGATACGTGCGTCTATGCCATCCGGTCCTGGCGATTTGTCTATTTTTATCTTTTTAAGTCGCTGTTGTACTTCTTCCTGGGTCAGACAGGACACCTTTAATGGAGAATTTATTTTTACATTCAGCATTTCATCTGACAGTTTATTTTCCTCAGTGAATACATTGGAGAAAAAAATATTTAACAGCTTTGCTTTCTCCTCATCGCTCTCTGCGACTACCCCCTCATTACTCTTTAAAGGGCCGACACTTATCTTTTTAAGTCGCAGTTGTACTTCTTCCTGGGTCAGACAGGACACCTTTAATGGAGAATTTATTTTTACATTCAGCATTTCATCTGACAGTTTATTTTCCTCAGTGAATACATTGGAGAAAAAAATATTTAACAGCTTTGCTTTCTCCTCATCGCTCTCTGCGACTACCCCCTCATTACTCTTTAAAGGGCCGACACCTTCAGATTTATACTTTTTAACATTTATATAATTGAAGAACATTTTAGGGTTAGTTTTACTGTCTTTGGCAATTAATCTCTCGGTCTCTAGTTTGGCCGCTTTTATTCGTTTTTTACATGTTCTATTTTTTTCCTTATAGTTTTTCAGTGCTTCCGTGCTACCCTCCTGTTTTAGTGATTTATATGCTTTCTTTTTGTCATGTATTGCTTTCTTTACTGTTCTATTTATCCACATTGGTTTCTTTTTGTTCCTTAACCTTTTATTCCCATATGGTATGGATGTATGAGATTTTAGGATGCTTTTAAAGATATCCCATTTTGTGGCTGTATTTTTATTTTTGAGGACTTTGTCCCAGTTAGTTAGGCATATGACCTCTCTTAGTTGGCTAAATTTAGCTTTTTTGAAGTTTGGTATTTTTGTTCCTCCCTCTAGAAATGCTCTTTTGAATGATAATTGGAAGGTTATTACTTTATGGTCACTATTTCCCAGGTGTCCCCCAACCTGCACGTCTGTTGTTCTGTCAGGCCTTTTGGTTAATACTAAGTCCAGTATGGCCGTTCCTATAGTCGGGTCCTGAACCAGTTGGGAGAGGTAATTGTCTTTGGTTATTGGCAAGAACCTGTTTCCTTTATGAGATATACAAGTTTCAGTTTCCCAGTCTATATCTGGGTAGTTGAAGTCCCCCATAATAACCACCTCATTATGATTTGCCGCCTTGTCTATTGTCACGGAACCATGAACCAGACGTACAACAAGAGATAAATGAAAATAAGAAGGCTTTATTGAAAATAAAGCTGTAAAGCAAAAGTCCAAACGGATGGTGAAACCGAGCAGAGTCTTTGCGAAGCCAGAGGTCAGGAACCAGAAGGGTAGTCAGACGAAGCCAGGATCAGGAACCAGCAGGGTAGTCAGACGAAGCCAGGATCAGGAACCAGCAGGGTAGTCAGACGAAGCCAGGATCAGGAACCAGCAGGGTAGTCAGACGAAGCCAGGATCAGGAACCAGAAGCAGCAGCAGTCTTAGAAGCATGTGAACACAAGAGGACCAAGCAAGGAACTGAAGCCACAGACCTCCTATATATATGAGCTAGGCATCCAGCTCCTCCCAGGGGAAGGAGGAGCCGCAGGGTGGAAGGCTACAAGAAACCCAGGACCCAAGATGGCCGCCAGCACATGTCAAACGAAGGAGAGCAGCAAGCAGGTAAGACCATGACATCTATCTAGTTTAGTAGTAGGTTTTCTGTGGACTCTGGTATATTAGGTGGTTTATAGTAAACTCCTATTAGTAATTTATTATTGTTTTTAGCTCCATGTATCTCTACCCACAGTGACTCCAAATGTTCATGTCCCTCACTTGTATCTTCCCGGAGTGTAGGCTTTAGACAGGACTTTACATAAAGGCATACCCCCCCTCTCTGGTTTTGATGATCCTTTCTAAATAGACTGTAACCTTGTACATTAACTGCCCAGTCATAGCTATCATCCAGCCATGTCTCAGTTATTCCCACTATGTCATAGTCCTCCTCACACATCACTAATTCCAGTTCCCCAGTTTTATTAGTCAGGCTTCTGGCATTAGTATACATACATTTGAGAGGTTTATGTATATTTTTTTCCCTACACCATTCCTTCTGAACTGTTCTTGTCCCTCCTTCCATTCCTCCCCCAGTCCCACTACCTTGCCCCCGGTCTCCATCTGCACTATCTTCCCCTCCTATAATGTAATTTCCCTCCCCCCCAGTCCCTAGTTTAAACACTCCTCCAACCTTCTATCCATCTTTCTCCCCAACATAGCTGCCCCTTCTCCATTGAGGTGCAGCCCGTCCCTACGATAGAGCCTGTAGCCAATTGAGAAGTCGGCCCATTACTCCAGGAGCCCAAACCCCCTCCTTCCTACACCAGTTCTTGAGCCACTTGTTAATCTCCCCCTGCCTTTCTTGTGTGGCCCGTGGTACAGGCTCATATGAACTCATAATTGGGAGAGACTTGCCCGGTTTCCCGGCACTATGGCCGGATACGAAAATTACCGATACCCGTGAAACAGATGTAACCCGAGCAGAGTGGCTGGGCTCAGGGGGGAGACCAGAACCCTGGGAACCTGAGTCCGAAGGGCCAGCGTTAGGGGTGACCGCCACTTTGGTGGAAGAGGGTGAGACAACCCCGCTAAGTGTGATGGTGGGAGACGTGGAGGACTTGCCACTGGGTCCTGAGCTGGCAGACCTCAATGTCTCCGGGGATAATTTTGGTTCTGCACAACACCGGGACCCAACCCTATCCCAAGCCTGGGAAAATGTATTAATAATAGATGGGGAACCACAACAACCAGGGACAAAGTCGGTGTTTCCCCGTTTTGTGGTTCATCAAGATATGTTGTATCGGGTAAACCAGCTGCGAGGTGAATCCATTGAACAGTTGGTGGTGCCCCAGGCTTATTGCAAACTTGTGTTAGAGTTAGCCCACCAGCATGTTCTCAGGGGTCATCTGGGAATGCAAAAAACGCAGGACCGGATTCTACAGCGGTTTTACTGGCCTAGTGTGTTCAGAGAGGTAGAAGAATAGTAAGTCTCGCCCAACCTGCCAGAAAACGAGCCCCCAGCCACATTTCTGTAGTCCCCTGGTACACCTCCTGATTATCGATGATGAATTGATGTGGAGAGGAGGAGAGGTTGCTTGGGGGGGGGGGGCACTATAGGGGGGCTGGCACTATGGGGGAGGTGGCACTATGGGGGGGCTGGCACTATGGGGGGGCTGACACTATGGGGGGGAGCTAGCACTATGGGGGGCTGGCACTATAGGGGGGCTGGCACTATGGGGGAGCTAGCACTATGGGGGGGGGGGCTGGCTGGCACTATGGGGGAGCTGGCACTATAAGGGGGCTGGCACTATGGGGGGGCTGGCACTATGGGGGAGCTGGCACTATAAGGAGGATGGCACTATGGGGGGAACTGGCACTATGGGGGAGCTGGCACTATAAGGAGGATGGCACTATGGGGGGGGGGCTGGCACTATGGGGGGGAGCTGGCACTATGGGGGGGGGGCTGGCACTATGGGGGGAGCTGGCACTATGAGGGGAGCTGGCACTATTGGAGGAGCTGGCACTATGGGGGCATTTCTTACTGGCACATTATGGGGGGGCACCATGGGGGAGAGGAGCACTATGGGGGTATCTGAAGGGGCTTTTTTTTAATTATTGGCACATTCTGGGGGGCACTATAGGGGAGAGCAGCACTATGGGGCATCTGGTGTTACTATAGGGGCATTATTTGGGGGCACTATGGGGATGTGGGGGCTCTAAAGGGGCCTTTTGTATTGGAACATTATGGGGGCACTATGGCATTTGGTGGCACTGAGGGGGCATTTTTTACTGGCACATTATGGGAGGCACTATAGGGGAGAGCGGCACTATGGGGCATTATTTAGGGGCACTATGGGGGAGTGGAGCACTATTGGGGCATATGGTGGCACTAAGAAGGCACATTTTTTTACTGGCACATTGTGGGGGAGAGGAGCACTATAGAGGCATCTGCTGGGGGCACTAAGGGGCATTTTTTTTACTGGCAAATTATGGGGGACACTATGGGGGAGGGGGAGAGGAGCAGTATGAGGGAATTTACTGGGGCACTATATAGGGGTATTTTATACTGGCATACATTATGGGGACATTAGCTCAACTGCGGGCACTAAGCGGGGGTATTTCATGTACTGTCATATTATAGGGAAAATTAGTACTACTAGGGGGTATTATGGGGAGCTTTACTACTACTGAGGAACATGATTACTAGGGCACTATAGGGGCATTATTACTACTAAGTGTGCTCTGGCAGATAATTATTTCTATTGGTGGGATTTTGGGGAGCACTGTTACTTTGGGGGCACCCTGGCATAGTATCAGTTTAGCACAATTATTTTTGGGGGACATTATCTTTATACTATTAGTGTCTGGGCGCAGTTATTTTTTAGAGCACTGTGTGCCAATAATTGTTTAAGGGGGTACTATCTGTGTGGTAGTAGTATTCCCAGGGGTACTGTTTCTGCAGTATAGTATTGGGGGCATAGCGGGTACAGTATTGGGGGAACTATCTGTGTGGTAGTAGTATTTCCAGGGGGACTGTTTCTGCAGTATAGTATTGGGGGTGGCAGGAAACTAATGTCTGTTTCTCAATCTCTGCAGAGACGGGAGATGGCAGAAAAATCATCATGGCGGTCTGGTCTGAATGGAGAAGCTGAGGAAAGCGAACGGTATGTGGTGCTATGTAGGGGAGGAGATGCTCCGGCTCCTCCTCCTGCCATTTGCAGAAGGAGGATTCAGAGCTGAGTGAGAACAACGAAAGGGGGCAGCAGGCCACGGGCGGGTGGCAGATGGTGGGGGGGAACCACAAGCCTTGAGCAGGATCAGGGGAGGGAGGAGAGCGGAGGAGCTTCCTGGCTGTAGCTTGTTATATAAGCAGGCAGTGCAGCCAGGACAGACCCTCCCCTCTCCGTATGATGTGTAGAGACAGGCCTCAACTATAGAATGTCAGCTGTACAGTGTGTGTTGGGAGTGGCCTATTATATGTAGGAGGGGCTTTTAATAATGGGCGGGGCTAAAAATGGGCCACTTGACTGGATTTGCCCCCCAGGACTAAGGCTGCCAGCCCTCCCCTGGAGAGGTGCCCCAAACCTCTACTGGGTTCTCACCCTTTGAACTGCTATACGGCAGACACCCTCGCGGTCTGTTGGACGTGGCCAAAGAGCCATGGGAACAACAACCCACACCGCACAAAAGTGTTGGAAACAGTGTTACCTCTGGTTGGGGAGCATATGGAGGCAGCTCAGCGAGCCCAGAGTAGGGTCTATAATCGGCAGGCTCGGGTTCGGAACTTTAACCCAGGTGATCGGGTATTGGTTCTGGTACCAACTGTAGACAGTAAGTTCCTAGATAGGTGGCAGGGGCTCTACGAGGTACTTGAAAAAATTGGAGAGGTAGATTACAAGGTACACCAGCCAGGGAGGCGAAAGCCGGAGCAGGTGTACCATGTGAATCTGCTCAAACCATGGAAAGATAGGGAAACCTGTACTGAAGACAGCCCGCGATCAGGGTTTCTAGGGAAAGTGGTTTCGGCCCCTCTGTCTGAAGCAAGGGAAGCGGCTGCCACAGTGAAAATTGCTGACAGCCTCCTCTAAACAGGCTCAGGAAGCCAGGGAGTTCATTAGTCGGAACACGGATGTTTTTTCGGACGTCCCTGGACGCACTTCCACAATCCGGCATGACATTGTCACTAAGCCTCAGGTAAAAGTCTGGTTAAAACCATACCGGGTACCCAAGGCACGGCGACAAGCAATCGCGGAGGAAGTGCAGCTAATGCTGCAACTAGACATCATTGAGGAGTCCAAAAGTGAATATGCCAGTCCGATAGTCTTAATACCCAAGCTGGATGGGACGTTTGGTTCTGTAAGGATTTTCGCAAACAAAACAAAATCTCGAAGTTCGATGCGTATACCATGTCCCGGGTACACTGGTGACTGACCACTCTCCTCCCAAGTGGATGAGCCAAGCCAAAGAGAGGAATGCTCGGGTCACCAGATAGTTCTTGTCGTTACAGAACATCAAGTTCTCAGTGGAACACAGGACAGGCCGCTTACAGGGAAACGCGGATGCCCTGTCCCGGGTACACTGTCTGGCAAGTGTTCACCCCCTCAGGGTTAAACAAAGGGGGGGAGATATGTAGGAAGGCGCAAGAGTCCGTTGTTGAAGGAAGGTATGTGTCACCGAGGTTCCTGGCCTCGGTGAAGTAAGAGCCGGTATTTTCAGGTGTCGGCGGCAGCTAATGCTGATTGACACTTGGCTATTTTAGTATGGCAGAAGAAGAAAGAAGACACCCCAAGGTATTCCGTGAGGGGCATGGCGAGTTCCTAGAATTTTTTATTTTTTGTCACAAGTTAGTGGAAAATGATGATTTTTTTTATTCTTACAAAGTCTCATATTCCACTAACTTGTGACAAAAATTAAAACTTCCATGAACTCACTATGCCCATCAGCGAATACCTTGGGGTGTCTTCTTTCCAAAATGGGGTCACTTGTGGGGTAGTTATACTGCCCTGGCATTCTAGGGGCCCAAATGTGTGGTAAGGAGTTTGAAATCAAATTCTGTAAAAAATGACCAGTGAAATCCGAAAGATGCTCTTTGGAATATGGGCCCCTTTGCCCACCTAGGCTGCAAAAAAGTGCCACACATGTGGTATCGCCATACTCAGGAGAAGTTGGGGAATGTGTTTTGGGGTGTCATTTTACATATACCCATGCTGGGTGAGATAAATATCTTGGTCAAATGCCAACTTTGTATAAAAAAATGGGAAAAGTTGTCTTTTGCCAAGATATTTCTCTCACCCAGCATGGGTATATGTAAAATGACACCCCAAAACACATTCCCCAACTTCTCCTGAATACGGAGATACCAGATGTGTGACACTTTTTTGCAGCCTAGGTGGGCAAAGGGGCCCATATTCCAAAGAGCACCTTTCGGATTTCACTGGTCATTTATTACAGAATTTGATTTCAAACTCCTTACCACACATTTGGGCCCCTAGAATGCCAGGGCAGTATAACTACCCCACAAGTGACCCCATTTTGGAAAGAAGACACCCCAAGGTATTCCGTGAGGGGCATGGCGAGTTCCTAGAATTTTTTATTTTTTGTCACAAGTTAGTGGAAAATGATGATTTTTTTTATTCTTACAAAGTCTCATATTCCACTAACTTGTGACAAAAATTAAAACTTCCATGAACTCACTATGCTCATCAGCGAATACCTTGGGGTGTCTTCTTTCCAAAATGGGGTCACTTGTGGGGTAGTTATACTGCCCTGGCATTCTAGGGGCCCAAATGTGTGGTAAGGAGTTTGAAATCAAATTCTGTAAAAAATGACCAGTGAAATCCGAAAGATGCTCTTTGGAATATGGGCCCCTTTGCCCACCTAGGCTGCAAAAAAGTGCCACACATGTGGTATCGCCATACTCAGGAGAAGTTGGGGAATGTGTTTTGGGGTGTCATTTTACATATACCCATGCTGGGTGAGATAAATATCTTGGTCAAATTCCAACTTTGTATAAAAAAATGGGAAAAGTTGTCTTTTGCCAAGATATTTCTCTCACCCAGCATGGGTATATGTAAAATGACACCCCAAATCACATTCCTGAACTTCTCCTGAATACGGAGATACCAGATGTGTGACACTTTTTTGCAGCCTAGGTGGGCAAAGGGGCCCATATTCCAAAGAGCACCTTTCGGATTTCACTGGTCATTTTTTACACATTTTGATTTCAAACTTCTTACCACACATTTGGGCCCCTAGAATGCCAGGGCACTATAACTACCCCACAAGTGACCCCATTTAGGAAAGAAGACACCCCCAGGTATTTCGTGATGGGCATAGTGAGTTCATGGAAGTTTTTATTTTTTGTCACAAGTTAGTGGAATATGAGACTTTGTAAGGAAAAAAAAACAAAACATCATTTTCCGCTAACTTGTGACAAAAAATATAAAATTCTAGGAACTCGCCATGCCCCTCACGGAATACCTTGGGGTGTCTTCTTTCCAAAATGGGGTCACTTGTGGGGTAATTATACTGCCCTGGCATTTTCCAGGGGCCCTAATGTGTGGTAAGTAGGTAAATGACCTGTGAAATCCTAAAGGTGCTCTTTGGAATGTGGGCCCCTTTTCCCACCTAGGCTGCAAAAAAGTGTCACACATGTGGTATTGCCGTATTCAGGAGAAGTTGGGCAATGTGTTTTGGGGTGTCTTTTTACATATACTCATGCTGGGTGAGAGAAATATCTCAGCAAAAGACAACTTTTACCATTTTTTTATACAAAGTTGGCATTTGACCAAGATATTTATCTCACCCAGCATGGGTATATGTAAAATGACACCCCAAAACACATTGCCCAACTTCTCCTGAGTACGGCGATACCAGATGTGTGACACTTTTTTGCAGCCTAGATGCGCAAAGGGGCCCACATTCCTTTTATGAGGGCATTTTTAGACATTTGGATCCCAGACTTCTTCTCACGCTTTAGGGCCCCTAGAATGCCAGGGCAATATAAATACCCCACATGTGACCCCATTTTGGAAAGAAGACACCCCAAGGTATTCAATGAGGGGCATGGCGAGTTCATAGAATTTTTTTTTTTTTGGCACAAGTTAGCGGAAATTGATTTTATTTATTTTTTTCTCACAAAGTCTCCCTTTCCGCTAACTTGGGACAAAAATTTCAATCGTTCATGGACTCAATATGCCCCTCACGGAATACCTTGGGGTGTCTTCTTTCCGAAATGGGGTCACATGTGGGGTATTTATACTGCCCTGGCATTCTAGGGGCCCTAAAGCGTGAGAAGAAGTCTGGAATATAAATCTCTAAAATTTTTTAAGCATTTGGATTCCGTGAGGGGTATGGTGAGTTCATGTGAGATTTTATTTTTTGACACAAGTTAGTGGAATATGAGACTTTGT
>NC_053390.1:361684054-361738985 GCF_905171765.1 Bufo bufo
CAAGTACTTGGTGTATATGGAGTCTAAAGGTGCACATCGATCTGGTTTGGCTAAGGTGAGAAAATAGGACACATACAGGTGAAACTTGAAAAATTAGAATATCGTGCAAAGTTCATTTATTTCAGTAATGCAACTTAAAAGGTAAAACTAACATGAGATAGGCTCATTACATGCAAAGCGAGATATTTCAAGCCTTTATTTTGATGATTATGGCTTACAGTTTATGAAACCCCAAAGTCACAATTTTGAGGTCCCCTTTGCTCAGGGGATATGGATTAATAAGGCTACTTTCACACTTGCGGCAGAGAGATCCGGCAAGCAGTTCCGTCGCCGGAACTGCCTGCCGGATCAGGCAAAATGTATGCTAACTGATGGCATTAGTAAGACTGATCAGGATCCTGATCAGTCTTAAAAATGCCTGATCAGTCGAAAAAATGCATTGAAACGCCGGATCCGTCTTTCCGGTGTCATCCGGCAAAAACGGATCCGGCATTTATTTTTTCACCTTTTTTTCAGTCTGCGCATGCGCATACCGGAAGGACGGATCCGGCATTCCGGTATTCTGAATGCCGGATCCGGCACTAATACATTCCTATGGGAAAAAATGCCTGATCCGGCATTCAGGCAAGTCTTCAGTTTTTTTAGCCGGAGATAAAACCGTAGCATGCTACGGTTTTCTCTTTTGCCTGATCAGTCAAAACGACTGAACTGAAGACGTCCTGATGCAAACTGAACGGATTACTCTCCATTCAGAATGCATGGGGACATACCTGATCAGTTCTTTTCCGGTATAGAGCCTCTGTGACGGAACTCTATGCCGGAAAAGAACAACGCAAGTGTGAAAGTAGCCTTAGCTGACTAGTGTGACACTGACCCTAGAATATTGAACCTTATCACAAAATTCTAATTTTAAGCTGCATTAATGCAATTTCTTTTAATGTGCATTACTGAAATAAATGGACTTTTGCATGATATTCAAATTTTTCGAGTTTCACCTGTATATTTTTTTAGATATATTTATAATGCATTTTTTATATTGTGGAAAATTAACTTTTGTTTTATCGGTAGTTCAGGCAAGTTGGCACTGGGCATGTAAGCCCAATGTGGGATATTTTCCATCTCCCTACGCCTGTTTTTTTTTGTGTCAAAACATTCAGACTTTTTTTTAGATGCCATTGTCTCACGTGGCGTCTTGGTCATTCTCTCCAGCTTCTGAAATTGGGGTGGGTCCAGTGGCCCCCAACACATTTGTCGTTATTTATGCCACAAACTGGCGTAAATGATGACTGGCAGCTACGAGCTGGAGCACGGACTGCCAGACTGCCTGCGCTTTGTCATAAATGAAATGTCTCCTCCGGCGGTGCAGGGCCTATGAAGATCAGCGCAGCCCACACGAGTCTTCCTAAATCAGAGCCATTGTTCTGAACAGTGCTTGTTTGCGTTGGCCAATGCAAAGTGAATGGGGGAGGAACGAAGTCTACTGCAGTTGTAATGATGATCGGCAGCAGCCCTGGTTACACAGGGAGATCCATTGCTGATCTTTCATTCCTGCGTGTGCTTGTTCCCGAAAATCGTCCTGCTGAATGAAATGCAGAACAAGTTACAGTACAACACGTGCGAATGGGGGGTTTTCACATGAAGCAGAAAATATCCTCTCCTATTTCAGAATATGCTGTAGACTTTCTAATCTCCAGTGTGCCTGCTGTCTTGTGGACTTTTGCTGCAGCTAACCCTTTGCAAATCTGCGGCTAATACATGCTGATGTCTGCCATTTCTGGAATTATGGAGTGGTAGATGGTAATATATTTCCACACTTGTAATAACGGATCTCACAATAAACGGATGATTTCCCCCCTCCTCTGGTGTTGGCTGTATCTGTGGAGATACCTGGCAATAGGCGTTCAGGTTCCCTGCAGCACCACCGCTGGAGAAATAAAGAATTGCACATCAGTGGGGCAGATTTACTCTCCTATGATACTATAAATGGCCTAAACTTGGACAGGCTGTCGACCTGCATCAGATTTATCAGGCTTTCTGATCAGTTTGGTGCATGGCTAGACACTCTTGTCTAATTTTATACCCATTCTTGGCTGGCTTAGGTTGGAACAGAGTTTTATGCCCCAATTTTGGCACAGTGTTGCATAGTAGACCGTGCCCCCTTTCCCACTAAGCTGTCTGGAGCTCCCCATACACACTAGAGCAGTGTTGGCGAACCTATGGCACGGGTGCCAGAGGTGGCACTCTGAACCCTCTCTGTGGGCACTCAAACCCTGGAAAAAGTCTATGGTGTACCAATATGCCTTAGACTTTTTCCGCTATTCATCAGTGCAGGGCGCACTATGAACGGCACAGGCAGCACATTGAATGTAGGCAGGCTATTATACCTAAATGATAAAGTACATGGAAGATGCACTATATTTGACTGTTGTATTCAGGGTAAATTGCCGTGTTGGTACTTTACGATAAATAAGTGGGGTTTGGGTTACAGTTTGGGCACTCGGTCTTAAAAAGGTTCACCATCACTGCTCTAGAGTGTCGGCTAAACCCATCGTTGTTGGTGGGTTTGGCCGACAATGTGATCTGATGTTCAGCGCGCAGATGGCACATGTAATGTGCATACTGTACAGCACTGTAAATGTTGATTTGCATGGATCTCAGATTTTTTGTTTGTATTCTAGCAGCTGCCTGCCTTCGGACTATTAGATGCACCAGAAGATTGCAGCACAGTGTTTAGCTAATTTTTTATTTTATTTTTAGCAATTTTTTTTATGGAAAATATTGCGATTTTCACATTGACCATTGTTGCACAGTTTGCTGCAGCTTTTTGTTTGTAGGTTCAGCATAGTCATTTCATTATTCGTAAACATGGCATTTAGTGGCAGATGATCTGTCTATTGTTTTCCTGCCACTCCGTGCTCTCTAGAGGTAGGCCATTACTCCATCTTCTTCCTGGATACTCTGCATTAGGGTTTGTCCATAAAGTAGTATTTATTGCAGCTGCCATAAAGTGCCCACCCTCATGCCGTGCTACTCTCTGTTCTGTCAATACAGGCAGGTTGTTGCAGAACTTGTTGCATGTAACAAATAACTACAGCATAAAAATCGGCACTTCTTATTGAAATCTCTCTTTATACACGTAGATTTTTTGCTCATTAACAAGCACTGTGTAATGTCGAATGGCGCTGATTAAAGGGGCTGTCTCACTTCAGCAAGTGGCGTTTATCATGTAGAGAAAGTTAATGCAAGACACTTCCTAATGTATTGTGATTCTCCATATTGCCACCTTTGATGGCTAGACTAATTTTTCCATCACATTATACACCGATTGTTTCCATTTTTAATGGAATCCGGCATCGGTGGCCGTGCTCGCACACTATAGAAAAAAGCACTGGTCTCTCTTGTGGCCAGGTCCATAGGAGTGCATATAGGCCAGCGTTTTTTCCTATAGTGTGCAAGTACGTCCACCGATGCCGGATTGCAGGGTGGTCGTAAAAATGGAAACAAGCAGTGTATAATGTGATGGAAAAATTAATGAAGCCAGCAAAGGAAGCCATATGGACAATCACAATACATTAGTAGGTGGCTTATATTAAAGGGGTTTTCCAAGGCCCCTCACATTGATTCTACTTGCTTACCTGCTCCCTGCGTCGCTTCTGCTCCCCGCACGGACGCTGCTGCTTCTCCCCATATGCAGATGAAAAAATCCGTGTCAGGGGTACAGCCAATGGCAGGCGGTGACGAGGACAAGCCTCCCTAGCGTCACCCTCGATGCTAGGAGGCTCGTCACTGCCTGCATTGGCTGCTCTCCCCCCCCCCCACCCGACACCGGATATTTTTATCCACGCACGGGGAGAAGAAGCAGCGGCGGCGTGCGGGAAGCAGGTACGTAGAATCAGTGTGAGGCCGGCCGGGCGTATGGGGGCCATTTCCAGCCTCGGATAACCCCTTTAACTTTCTCTACATAATAAATGCCATTTGCTGAATTGAGACAACCCCTTTAAGTACTGTTAACATAGTGCGGGAACGAGCCATTGTTATATGATGTTTGTCCCCATACAGTTTTCATTTGTTGGTAGCCACATCCCCTGGTTACATAGGACAATGTATTTTAATGTCACATATTAGATCCAATCCCAGACAGATGAGCAGTTTCCTTGTTCTCCCTTTTTATAGTGAAATTCAAATGACATTGTCTTTAGCTAGCAATGCTCTAGTCCTATATGTGCCGTTGATGCTGCTTGCTTGCTTTTTCCCACAGCTCCCATAGACTTCAATAAATGGGCATCATGCAATCCTGGCTACCTCTCCATTCACCTGTATGCAGATTTTGGTGGACGGGGATCTCCAAATGTGGGTCCCCTTTCTGATATGTTAGGGTCCCAGAATTTTGTTGGATTCAGTATGATAATTGGTTCAATTATACAGTATTTTTGACATGATTGTAACACAAATCACATGTGTTCCTCAACTGCAGATATCTAGATGACTCTGGGGTACACTTTGGTACTTTGGTCATTTACTGATAAATTGTGGACAAGATGTAGTTCATGTACTTGTGCCATGGTGCATTTTGTGGTAAAATATGTTCTTCGGCAAATAAAAGAGAGAGCTTCGTTAACATAGATAAAAAAATATTAATCTCATTTTTTTTATATACCTATAAATAGTAAAATGTGTTATGTTATTTATAAGGAATTAAATATATTAACACAGCTTTTGGAGGGATCATATTTATTCAGTCATTTAGGGTACTTTCACATTAGCGTTTTTCTTTTCCGGCACCGAGTTCCGTCACAGGGGCTCTATACCGGGAAAAGAACTGATCAGTTTTATCCTAATGTATTCTGAATGGAGAGCAATCGTTCAGATGCATCAGGATGTCTTCAGTTCAGTCTTTTTGACTGATCAGGCAAAAGATAAAACCGTAGCATGATCTCCGGCGAAAAAACGAAAGACTTGCCTGAAATGCTGGATCCAGCATTTTTCCCCATAGGAATGTATTAGTCCCGGATCCGGCATTCAAAATACCGGAATGCCGGATCCGTCCTTCCGGTTGCGCATGCGCATACCGTGTAAAAATGTTGAAAAAAAGATACAAGACTGATCCGTCTGTCCGCATGACTAAGCGAAGAGAGACGGATCCGTTCTTGCAATGCATTTGTGAGACGGATCCGCATCCGGATGCGTCTCACAAATGCTTTCAGTCACATCCAGATCGGCGGATCCGGCAGGCAATTCCGACGACGGAACTGCTTGCCGGATGACACTGCCGCATGTGTGAACGTTAGCCTAACTTGAACAATGGAAATGAACTTATACAGCTCCTGCAAATGGGAAAATTAAGCAATGCTTTCAAGGGATACATTTAATGGCAAAAGGTTACATGGGTTATACTACAAATAAATAATATAAAAACGTAGTAAAATAACGAGTAACAAGATTGCCTTTAGAATAAATACAGTTGTTAAAGCATAAAATTTTAGGATGATGCACAGGTTAAGGAAGCTTCATGGTTAAAGGGTTACACGGGATCAAAAAAATATTTCATTTATTTGTGTAAACCTCGTGTAGTGTCCTACAGAGCATAATAGTATACCTGTCAACTTTTCCTGAGACTTCACTTTAATCTCCATGCTCATGCTGTGCTCCACTCTTTACAACCTGAACTTCCAGGTTGTGGACGTAGAGGAGCTGCAGCCATAACACCTCCCATAGTGCTGTGTGCAAGAAGATCAGACAGAATGTATATGCCACTACATGCTTCCCTGGCCTAAAAATCCATTCACTCCACCTCCCATCATCCCCTTGCTGACCCCTTTCAACACAACTTGACATAACAAGCAGTGCACTCTGCATGACCCTGCTTGAGGATTGAGAGTGTCAACCAGCCCATTCCAAGATCCCATGGTCTAATATCACCACTATTGTGACCCAGGGGATCATAGGAGGCCTGGTCTTGATGTCGGAGGACAGAGGGCGCGGTCACCTGACCACTCTCCCGACTCCCAGAGTAAGGCCTCTTTCACACGAACGTATTGGTTCTGTTCCGTGCATTGGGACCACAATTTGCAGTCCCCAATGCACGGGCAAACGTTCGTGTGGTGGCCAGGATCGGATCCAGACCCATTCAACTCTGTAGTGCTTCCGTGGTGTTCCATGCTTCTGTTCTGCACCACATCTCCGGATTTGCGGACCCATTCAAGTGAATGGGTCCGCATCCGTGATGCGGAATGCACATGGCCGGTGCCCCGTGTATTGCGCTCGCAATAAGGCCACGGGAGCACTGCAGCCGTGTGAAAGAGGCCCCAAGACAGAAAAAGTAGCCCAAGTACATTAGTTATTAGATGATAATTGCAGGTTATTACTTTATGGTCACTATTTCCCAGGTGTCCATCAACCTGCACGTCTGTTGTTCTGTCAGGCCTATTGGTTAATACGAAGTCCAGTATGGCCGTCCCTCTAGTCGGGTCCTGACCCAGTTGGGAGAGGTAATTGTCTATGGTTATTGCCAAGAACCTGTTTCCTTTATGAGATATACAAGTTTCAGTTTCCCAGTCTATATCTGGATAGATGAGGTCCCCCATAATAACCACCTCATTATGATTTGCCGCCTTGTCTATCTCGTTTAGTAGTAGATTTTCTGTGGACTCTGGTATATTAGGTGGTTTATAGTAAACTCCTATTAGTAATTTATTGTTGTTTTTAGCTCCATATATCTCTACCCATAGTGACTCCACATGTCATGTCCCTCACTATATCTTCTCGGACTGTGGGCTTTAGACAGGACTTTATATAAAGGCAGACCCCTCCCCCTCTCCGGTTTTGATCATCCTTTCTAAACAGACTGTAACCTTGTACATTAACTGCCCAGTCATAACTATCATCCAGCCATGTCTCAGTTATTCCCACTATGTCATAGTCCTCCTCACACATCACTAATTCCAGTTCCCCGTTTTATTAGTCAGGCTTCTGGCATTAGTATACATACAATTAAGAGGTTTATGTATATTTTTTTTACCCTACACCTTTCCTTCTGAATTGTTCTAGTCCCTCCTTCCATTCCTCCCCCATTCTTATTACCTTGCCCCCGGTCTCTATCTGCACTATCTTCCCCTCCTATAATGTAATTTCCCTCCCCCCCCAGTCCCTAGTTTAAACACTCCTCCAACCTTCCAGCCATCTTTCTCCCCAGCACAGCTGGGGGTGCAGCCCCGTCCCTATGATAGAGCCTGTAGGCCCAGTACTCCAGGAACCCATACCCCTCCTTCCTATACCAGTTCTTGAGCCACTTATTAATCTCCCTAATCTCCCGCTGCTTTTCTTGTGTGGCTCGTGGTACAGGCAGTATTTCGGAAAATGCTACCTTTTGAGGTACTTGCCCTAAGTTTGTGACCTAAATCCCTGAAATCATTTTTAAGGACTCTCCACCTACCTCTAACTTTGTCATTGGTTCCGATATGGACCATGACCGCTGGATCTTCTCCAGCCCCTCCCAGTAATCTGTCAACCCCGATCCACGATGTGTCTAACTCTAGCACCAGGAAGACAGCACACTGTTGTTTTGATATTAATAGCCTATCTTGAGGATATGCTTTCAATATCAGGTCTGTGGGGGTCCGACACACAAACCTCCATGGACCACTGCTGACTTGTAGCTCCGGTGCAGGAATTACACAGCCTTGGACCCTTGTGTGGTGTGCTGGGCTGGTTATTGCAGCGCTGTTCCCAATGAAGTGACCAGCTCTGTCCACTACACTCTGGATGGAGCTGTGAAGTTCCAGCACCAGAGCTACATCAAAACAGCTGGTAGACCATAAATAACAAAATCCTGGGCAACGCCTTTAACCACCTCAGCCCCCAGTGCTTAAACACCCTGAAAGACCAGGCCACTTTTTACACTTCTGACCTACACTACTTTCACCATTTATTGCTCGGTCATGCAACTTACCACCCAAATGAATTTTACCTCCTTTTCTTCTCACTAATAGAGCTTTCATTTGGTGGTATTTCATTGCTGCTGACATTTTTACTTTTTTTGTTATTAATCGAAATTTAACGATTTTTTTGCAAAAAAATGACATTTTTCACTTTCAGTTGTAAAATTTTGCAAAAAAAATGACATCCATATATAAATTTTGCTCTAAATTTATTGTTCTACATGTCTTTGATAAAAAAAAATGTTTGGGTAAAAAAAAAATGGTTGGGTAAAGTTATAGCGTTTACAAACTATGGTACAAAAATGTGAATTTCCGCTTTTTGAAGCAGCTCTGACTTTCTGAGCACCTGTCATGTTTCCTGAGGTTCTACAATGCCCAGACAGTACAAACACCCCACAAATGACCCCATTTCGGAAAGTACACACCCTAAGGTATTCGCTGATGGGCATAGTGAGTTCATAGAACTTTTTATTTTTTGTCACAAGTTAGCGGAAAATGATGATTTTTTTTTTTTTTTTTTTTTTCTTACAAAGTCTCATATTCCACTAACTTGTGACAAAAAATAAAAACTTCCATGAACTCACTATGCCCATCACGAAATACCTTGGGGTCTCTTCTTTCCAAAATGGGGTCACTTGTGGGGTAGTTATACTGCCCTGGCATTCTAGGGGCCCAAATGTGTGGTAAGAGTTTGAAATCAAATTCTGTAAAAACTGACCAGTGAAATCCGAAAGGTGCTCTTTGGAATGTGGGCCCCTTTGCCCACCTAGGCTGCAAAAAAGTGTCACACATCTGGTATCTCCGTATTCAGTAGAAGTTGGGGAATGTGTTTTGGGGTGTCATTTTACATATACCCATGCTGGGTGAGATAAATATCTTGGTCAAATGCCAACTTTGTATAAAAAAATGGGAAAAGTTGTCTTTTGCCAAGATATTTCTCTCACCCAGCATGGGTATATGTAAAAAGACACCCCAAAACACATTCCCCAACTTCTCCTGAATACGGAGATACCAGATGTGTGACACTTTTTTGCAGCCTAGGTGGGCAAAGGGGCCCATATTCCAAAGAGCACCTTTCGGATTTCACTCGTCATTTTTTACAGAATTTGATTTCAAACTCCTTACCACACATTTGGGCCCCTAGAATGCCAGGGCAGTATAACTACCCCACAAGTGACCCCATTTTGGAAAGAAGAGACCCCAAGGTATTCGCTGATGGGCATAGTGAGTTCATGGAAGTTTTTATTTTTTGTCACAAGTTAGTGGAATATGAGACTTTGTATGAAAAAAAAAAATATATAAAAAAAATCATCATTTTCCACTAACTTGTGACAAAAAATAAAAAATTCTAGGAACTCGCCATGCCCCTCACGGAATACCTTGGGGTGTCTTCTTTCCAAAATGGGGTCACTTGTGGGTAGTTATACTGCCCTGGCATTTTCCAGGGGCCCTAATGTGTGGTAAGTAGGTAAATGACCAGTGAAATCCGAAAGGTGCTCTTTGGAATATGGGCCCCTTTGCCCACCTAGGCTGCAAAAAAGTGTCACACATGTGGTATCGCCGTATTCAGGAGAAGTTGGGGAATGTGTTTTGGGGTGTCTTTTTACATATACCCATGCTGGGTGAGAGAAATATCTTGGCAAAAGACAACTTTTCCCATTTTTTTATACAAAGTTGGCATTTGACCAAGATATTTATCTCACCCAGCATGGGTATATGTAAAATGACACCCCCAAAACACATTCCCCACCTTCTCCTGAGTACGGAGATACCAGATGTGTGACACTTTTTTGCAGCCTAGGTGGGCAAAGGGGCCCATATTCCAAAGAGCACCTTTCGGATTTCACTCGTCATTTTTTACAGAATTTGATTTCAAACTCCTTACCACACATTTGGGCCCCCTAAAATACCAGGGCATTATACCTACCCCACAAGTGACCCCATTTTGGAAAGAATAGACCCCAAGGTATTCGCTGATGGGCATAGTGAGTTCATGGAAGTTTTTATTTTTTGTCACAAGTTAGTGGAATATGAGACTTTGTATGAAAAAAAAAATAAAAAAAAAAATCATCATTTTCCACTAACTTGTGACAAAAAATAAAAAATTCTAGGAACTCGCCATGCCCCTCACGGAATGCCTTGGGGTGTCTTCATTCCAAAATGGGGTCACTTGTGGGGTAGTTATACTGCCCTGGCATTTTCCAGGGGCCCTAATGTGTGGTAAGTAGGTAAATGACCAGTGAAATCCGAAAGGTGCTCTTTGGAATATGGGCCCCTTTGCCCACCTAGGCTGCAAAAAAGTGTCACACATCTGGTATCTCCGTACTCGGGAGAAGTTGGGGAATGTGTTTTGGGGTGTCTTTTTACATATACCCATGCTGGGTGAGAGAAATATCTTGGCAAAAGACAACTTTTCCCATTTTTTTTATACAAAGTTGGCATTTGACCAAGATATTTATCTCACCCAGCATGGGTATATGTAAAATGACACCCCAAAACACATTCCCCAACTTCTCCTGAGTACGGCGATACCAGATGTGTGACACTTTTTTGCAGCCTAGATGCGCAAAGGGGCCCAAATTCCTTTTAGGAGGGCATTTTTAGACATTTGGATACCAGACTTCTTCTCACGCTTTGGGGCCCCTAGAATGCCAGGGCAGTATAAATACCCCACATGTGACCCCATTTTGGAAAGAAGACACCCCAAGGTATTCAATGAGGGGCATGGCGAGTTCATAGAAATTTTTTTTTTTTGGCACAAGTTAGCGGAAATTGATATTTTTTATTTTTTTCTCACAAAGTCTCCCGTTCCGCTAACTTGGGACAAAAATTTCAATCTTTCATGGACTCAATATGCCCCTCACGGAATACCTGGGGGTGTCTTCTTTCCGAAATGGGGTCACATGTGGGGTATTTATACTGCCCTGGCATTCTAGGGGCCCTAAAGCGTGAGAAGAAGTCTGGAATATAAATGTCTAAAAAATTTTACGCATTTGGATTCCGTGAGGGGTATGGTGAGTTCATGTCAGATTTAATTTTTTGTCACAAGTTAGTGGAATATGAGACTTTGTAAGAAAAAAAAATAATAATTCCGATAACTTGGGCCAAAAAAATGTCTGAATGGAGCCTTACAGGGGGGTGATCAATGACAGGGGGGTTGATCAATGACAGGGGGGTTGATCAATGACAGGGGGGTTGATCAATGACAGGGGGGTTGATCAATGACAGGGGGGGTGATCAATGACAGGGGGGTTGATCAATGACAGGGGGGGTGATCAATGACAGGGGGGGTGATCAATGACAGGGGGGGTGATCAATGACAGGGGGGGTGATCAATGACAGGGGGGGTGATCAATGACAGGGGGGGTGATCAATGACAGGGGGGTGATCAATGACAGGGGGGGTGATCAATGACAGGGGGGGTGATCAGGGAGTCTATATGGGGTGATAACCACAGTCATTTATCACGCCCGTGTAAGGCTTCGTTCAGACGTCCGGATGCGTTTTGCGGATCCGATCCATCTATCAGTGGATCCGTAAAAATCATGCGGACGTCTGAATGGAGCTTTACAGGGGGGTAATCAATGACAGGGGGGTAATCAATGACAGGGGGGTGATCAGGGAGTCTATATGGGGTGATCACCACAGTCATTGATCATGCCCCTGTAAGGCTTCATTCAGACGTCCGGATGCGTTTTGCGGATCCGATCCATCTATCAGTGGATCCGTAAAAATCATGCGGACGTCTGAATGGAGCTTTACAGGGGGGAATCAATGACAGGGGGGTGATCAGGGAGTCTATATGGGGTGATCACCACAGTCATTGATCACGCCCCTGTAAGGCTTCATTCAGACGTCCGGATGCGTTTTGCGGATCCGATCCATCTATCAGTGGATCCGTAAAAATCATGCGGACGTCTGAATGGAGCTTTACAGGGGGGTGATCAATGACAGGGGGGTAATCAATGACAGGGGGGTGATCAGGGAGTCTATATGGGGTGATAACCACAGTCATTGATCATGCCCCTGTAAGGCTTCATTCAGACGTCCGGATGCGTTTTGCGGATCCGATCCATCTATCAGTGGATCCGTAAAAATCATGCGGACGTCTGAATGGAGCTTTACAGGGGGGTAATCAATGACAGGGGGGTGATCAGGGAGTCTATATGGGGTGATAACCACAGTCATTGATCATGCCCCTGTAAGGCTTCATTCAGACGTCCGGATGCGTTTTGCGGATCCGATCCATCTATCAGTGGATCCGTAAAAATCATGCGGACATCTGAATGGAGCTTACAGGGGGGTGATCAATGACTGGGGGGGTAATCAATGACAGGGGGGTGATCAGGGAGTCTATATGGGGTGATCAGGGGTGATTAGGGGTGATCAGGGGCTAATAAGGGGTTAATAAGTGACGGGGGGGGGGGGTGTAGGGTAGTGTAGTGGTGCTTGGTGGGACTTTACTGAGCTACCTGTGTCCTCTGGTGGTCGATCCAAACAAAGGGGACCACCAGAGGACCAGGTAGCAGGTATATTAGACGCTGTTATCAAAACAGCGTCTAATATACCTGTTAGGGGTTAAAAAAAACACATCTCCAGCCTGCCAGCGAACGATCGCCGCTGGCAGGCTGGAGATCAACTCTCTTACCTTCCGTTCCTGTGAGCGCGCGCGCCTGTGTGCGCGCGTTCACAGGAAATCTCGCGTCTCGCGAGAGGACGCGCCGGCGCGTCCAGGAGGAATGAATCAACCACCTCCAGGACGCGTCTGTGCGTACAGCGGTCCGGAGGTGGTTAAAGAGGACCTTTCACCGATCCTGACATTTTGAACTAAGTATCATGACCTATACAGCGGCGCCCAGGGATCTCACTGCACTTACTATTATCCCTGGGCGCCGCTTCGTTCTCCTGTTATGTCCTCTGGTATGTTCGGGGACTTGGTTATAGTAGGCGGAGTCTGCCCTTGTTCTGCTGGGCGTCTCCTTCTCCTAGGCTGTAGCGCTGGCCAATCGCAGCGCAGAAACATCTGGTCATTGAAGTCCACCCCTCTCATGAGCAAATTATAGTCGTGGACTGAGAGGGGCTTTTCAATGAAACGGGTTGCTCGCTCAATTTGGATTGTCGTGTCTGCGTGAATGGAGGAGAGCATGTAAACGTCACGCTTGTCTCTCCATTTCACCGCGAGCAGTTCTTCGTTACACAAGGCAGCCCTCTCCCCCCTTGCAAGACGGGTGGTAACGAGCCGTTGGGGGAAGCCCCGGCGACTAGGTCGCATGGTGCCACAGGCGCAAATCCGTTCTAGAAACAAATGCCTGAAGAGGGCCACACTTGTGTAGAAATTGTCCACATAAAGATGGTACCCCTTGCCGAATAAGGGTGACACCAAGTCCCAGACTGTCTTCCCACTGCTCCCCAGGTAGTCGGGGCAACCGACCGGCTCCAGGGTCTGATCTTTTCCCTCATAGACACGAAATTTGTGGGTATAGCCTGTGGCCCTTTCACAGAGCTTATACAATTTGACCCCATACCGGGCACGCTTGCTTGGGATGTATTGTTTGAAGCCAAGGCGCCCGGTAAAATGTATTAGGGACTCGTCTATGCAGATGTTTTGCTCTGGGGTATACAAATCTGCAAATTTCTGGTTGAAATGGTCTATGAGGGGCTGAATTTTGTGGAGCCGGTCAAAAGCTGGGTGGCATCTGGGACGGGAGGTGGTGTTGTCGCTAAAATGCAGGAAACGCAGGATGGTCTCAAATCGTGTCCTGGACATAGCAGCAGAGAACATGGGCATGTGATGAATTGGGTTTGTGGAGCAATATGACCGCAATTCATGCTTTTTAGTTAGACCCATGTTGAGGAGAAGGCCCAGAAAAATTTTAATTTCGGAAACTTGGACTGGTTTCCACCGGAAAGGCTGGGCATAAAAGCTTCCCGGGTTGGCGGTTATAAATTGTGTGGCATACTGATTTGTTTCTGCCACAACTAAGTCTAAGAGCTCCGCAGTCAAGAACAGCTCAAAAAATCCCAGGGCCGAACCGATCTGAGCCGTCTCAACCCGAACTCCAGACTGGGCGGTGAAAGGGGGAACTAATGGTGCGGCTGAAGTTGGTGACTGCCAATCAGGGTTTGCCAGCACCTCAGGGATTCTAGGGGCTCTACGGGCCTGTCTGTGCGGTGGCTGCGACGGGGGTAACTACTGCACGTGCCACCGTACCAGCTTCAACTGCCCTTCTGGTGCTCGCTACTTCACCATGTTGTACGGCAGTGCTGGTACTAGGTCCAGGAAGGGCTGCGCTGCTGGCGTATGCCTCACCACGTGATCCGGCAGCGCCAGCCCCACTCTGCTGCTCTTGAAGCGGATCCTGCGCAACCTGTGGTCTAGCGACACGGGGCCGGGTACGCCTGGTGCTATCAGGGACCTCAGCCTCCTCGTCCGAACTTTGGGTCAGAGAGCCACTGCTTTCTACAGGTTCATATTCTGACCCGCTAGATTCGTCAGATGAGGGTTCCCACTCCTCATCCGACTGGGTCAGAATCCTGTAGGCCTCTTCAGAAGAATACCCCCTGTTTGACATTTGGACTACTAAATTTAGGGGTATTCCCTGAGACTACCCAAGAAAAAAAGCAAGCCTGTCTTACAAAGGGGAGGCTAGCGAAGTACCGGAGGCCGCTGCGGTTGATAAAAAATATCAAAAACTGATTTTTTTATCGCCGCAGCGCGTGTAAAGTGAATGTGCAGTGATCAAAAAATATATATTTTTTGTCACTGCGGCGGGGCGGGCGTGGGTGAACGCACGTGTGGGCGACCGATCAGGCCTGATCGGGCAAACACTGCGTTTTGGGTGGAGGGCGAGCTAAGGTGACACTAATACAATTATAGATCTGACCGTGATCAGTTTTGATCACTTACAGATACTATAAAAGTACAAATGCTGATTAGCGATACGCTAAACAGCGAATAAGTGACTGCGGTGCGGTGGGCTGGGAGCTAACTGATCCCTAAACTACCTAACCAAGGGGCCTAAACTATCCCTAAAACCTAACAGTCAATACCAGTGAAAAAAAAAAGTGACAGTTTACACTGATCACTTTTTTCCTTTCACTAGTGATTGACAGGGGCGATCAAAGGGTTAATTGGGGTGCAGGGGGGTGATCTGGGGCTACAGTGTACTGTTGGTGCTACTCACAGTTCAGTCTGCTCCTCTGCTGGATCCAACCGACGAAAAGGACCAGCAGAGGAGCAGACAAGCCATATAACAGATCATATTTACTAATATGATCTGTTATACGGCTTGTGATTCGTTTTTTAGAAAATCGCCAGCCTGCCAGCAACGATCATTGGTGGCAGGCTGGTGACGAACTTGTACTTTAACTTTTGCCGGCCCGCGATGCGCATGCGCGGGCCGGCTCTGACCGAAATCTCGCGTCTCGCGAGATGACGCACGGATGCGTCCAGGAGGAATGAATCAACTACCTTCCGGACGCATCCGTGCGTTAGGCGGTCCGGAGGTGGTTAAAGCGAACCTTTCACCTGGATTTCACTTAATAAACTATCACCAGTACCTTATAGATTATCCTCATTGTGTTTCCATACATTCTTGTACCGCTTTCCTGCGATGTATATTCATGAAAAAAACGACTTATAAAGTACTCTTCTCCAGCTCCTGAAGTCACGGTAGAAGTCAAGGGGGTAGCCCTTCCCTCACTCCAGGCTGTAACTCCCCTGCCCTAACCCGCCTCTAAGCAGTGTAATTGACACCCTGCTCAGTCGCTGGGACCGCGCTTGTACAGGCGGCGCATGCGCCGTCGGCCTCAGTAGCAGCGCGATTCCGTCTATCGCGCGGACTCGAGCGCGATCCTGTAACTGAATCGCGCATGCGCCGTCCCCGATGCCTGCCTGTCTTCTCTTCCTCATGCGCGATTCAGTTACAGGATCGCGCTTGAGTCCGACGGCGCATGCGCCGCCTTATTTTTTACTTATTTTTTTTTTTAACCCACTCTGAGCCCATGGCCAAACATTTTTCCCTGATACAACCCCTTTAATGTTTTCATTTTGTCATTCTGGTCTATTTATTGTTGATTAAAGAAATGTGTTGAAAATGGCAAAATAGTTTAAAACTTGGCCTTGCAAAGAGTCGTTTCATCCCATCATTTTTGCTGTGTTTTTTAATAGCATACTATTTTGCATTGTTTACAATGTAGGTGAAATTATAAAGTTTGCCAGTGATATGGAGATAATTCATGTTTTTCTTCTTCTTCCCTACTAAAGGTTATTCCCCCAAAAGGGTGGAAGCCCAAGAGGCATTATGATGACATAGATGACCTTGTGATCCCTGCTCCAATCCAGCAGATGGTGACGGGACAGTCTGGTCTCTTCACTCAGTACAATATTCAGAAAAAGCCAATGACTGTCAAAGAGTTCAGAAGACTCGCCAATAGTGATAAGTATGTAACATGTGTCTCATGTTAAGTTGAATTATATGCAGTATTTTTATCTTATGATACCAGCAGTGGTTACTCCTGGTTCAGTCAAAGATGTCTTTGTTGTATTTAGTTAATATGACGTTTTTTTTGTTTATACTGCCTTCTAGTAAGGGTACTTTCACACTAGCGTTTTTCTTTTCCGGCACTGAGTTCCGTCAAAAGGGCTCAATGACGGAAAAGAACTGATCAGTTTTATCCCCATGCATTCTGAATGGAGAGCAATTAGAGTGTCTTCAATTCAGTCATTTTGACTGATCAGGCAAAAGATAAAACCGCAGCATGCTACGGTTTAATCTCCGGCCAAAAAAACTGAAGACCTGCCTGGGCATTTTTTCCCATAGTAATGTATTAGTGCCGGATCCGGCATTCAAAATTCCGGAATGTCGCGCAAAAAGTGAAAAAAAAAAATGCCGGCTCCGTTTTGCCGGATGACACCGGAAAGACGGATCCGGCATTTCAATGCATTTTTCAGACTGATCAGGCATTTTTAAAACTGATTAGGATCCTGGTCAGTCTTACAAATGCCATCAGTTGGCATACGTTTTACTGGATCCGGCAGGCAGTTCTGGTGACGGAACTGCTTGCCGGATCACTCTGCCGCAAGTGTGAAAGTAGCCTAAGGGTACTTTCACACTTGGGTTGTTTGATTCAGGCAGGCAGTTCATTTTTTCTGACTGATTAGGATCCTGATCAGTCAGAAAAATGCATTGCAATACCGGATCAGTTTTTCTGGTGTCATCCGGCAAAGTGGTTCCGGTATTTATTTTTTCCACATTTTTAAAGGTCTGCGCATGCGCAGACCGGAATACCGGATCCTTCAATGCAGCAATTTGAATGCCGGATCCGGCACTAATGCATTCCTATGGAAAAGTGTTCATTTTTTTCCCGCCGGAGATAAAACCGTAGCATGCTGAGGTATTATCTCCGTCCTGAAAAGTCAAAAAGACTGAACTGAAGACATCCTGATGCATCCTGAACGGATTGCTCTCCATTCAGAATGCATTAGGATAAAACTGATCAGTTTTTTTCCGGTATAGAGCCCCTAGGACAGAACTCTGTGCCAGAAAAGAAAAACACTAGTGTGAAAGTACCCTAACATTCCCTTCTAGGCTTTTTTTTATAATTTCTTACAAGAACAGAACCAGTAGAAGCAAATAGATCAGTGCTGTGCAGTATGTTCTTAAAGTGTAAAGTCATTTTGGTTTATTTTTCATATAGTGTAGGGACAGGGATGTTACACATTTTTGTAATGTCATTTATTAGTGAAAGATGTTTCTTTTTACTAGAAAACAGGGTGTAAGGAGTCTTCTTAGCGAAGCTCCAACTGTGTTGCTAAGGAGAATCTCTCTTCAGGCTGTAGAAGAGGCCTGTGTGTGACATGCAGAGGCTCCCAGCCACCCCTTGTCACTACCTCAGTCCCTGACTATGGACATGTGCCCTCACTATCACTGTCCGTCACCCTCCTATCTGACTTGTTACACACAGGCCTCTTTAGTGCTCGGTAAAACACTGAAGACTGACTCGCCTTAGTAATGCTCAGGTAAAGCTTTTATAGAAGGTTCTTTAAATGGAAATAACAGTTACACTTGAAATGAAATACTGTACAAGCTGATAAGAACAAGTGGCATAAGTAGAACACCTTTATCCCTGGTACCTGTTGGCAGGGGCGTAGCTATAGGGGGTGCAGTCGCTACCGGGCCCAGGAGGCTGAGGGGGTCCAAAGACCCTTGTGCTGCACAGGAAGACACTGGTATTATAGAAAGTGCATGCTGGTCAAGTTACACCTCTGACTGGAGGGAAGGAGTTAGGTCATGAATTTGGCATGGGGTGGTGCCGTTTCAATTTTTGCCTCAAGCAGCACAAAGTGCATCCCTGCCCCTGGCCACAAAGCACTGAGGGAAGGGGGCCCCAAGCTGAACTCTTGCACCAGGGCCCATGAGCCTTTAGCTACTCCCCTGCCTGTTGGTAACAGGTAAAAATCTCCATTAGTGTGCTTAACTCTTTAACAATTACCTCTTACCTGCATCTATTTCCCATGAGGCATGTAGTTCCCACTTTTCCATACTGTCCGGAGCCGGAGAGGTACGTTTATTTATTTATTTTAAACGTCTTATCTGAGGTCTGGGGTCTGATATGGGCTGATCTGAGGCTAATGGAGGGTGGGGAGGGTCTGATGGGGGTCTGATCTGAGGCTGAGAAAGGGACAAAGGCAGGGACAGTCGTGAAGGAAGAGGCAGGGAGAATGAAAGCTGGGTGAACTCCTCTTTGGACCCTTCTGGATAAGCTTGGCTGCCATTAATGCTAAATAAAAAAATAAATGCATAACATTCTGAACTTAAAAATTACACTGCTATGTTTGGTCAAAATGGTGCCAGTTCTGTATATAATATATCTATAGTTCAGGTGCCATTTTGTGCTGCAAAAATAAAGTGCTCTGGATTTCTATTTTTTTATAATTAATTTTTTTTAACATTTTGTCCATGAGTTGTATTTTACAATTGCCTGGCAGAGTTCACTGTATATGGCATAGCCGGATAATGCCATGCTTAATCCCATTGACTGTAATTGGATCTGATGGAAATCGGTTGGTTTCAGGCATCAATAAGTGGAAAGTTGTCTTTTAGCTACTTTTGCTCAGTCAGAACACATTGGGCACCTACATCGACTGTAGGATAAAAAAAGGAAAGTTCTGGGAATGTGATGTGATGTAAAAAAATGTGATGTGTTGGAATGTGATGTAAAAAAAAAAAAAAAACTTGCTCCTTAAAGCCGACCTCTCAGCTCGAAATGCAATGTGATCTGCAGGCAGCCTATTATAAAGCTAGAGAAGCTGATTTGATATATAGTTTTGTGGAAAAAGATTGAGAAAAACGTATAATTCATACATTTTAAATCTCTTCATTGTTCACATTAACCATAGCCACTGCCACCCAGGGGCTTATTAAAAGGGTTGGCCAGTTTCCTATATTGATGACCTATATTAACCACTTAAGGACCACAGGTTTATACCCCCCTAAAGACCAGGCCCTTTTTTACAAATCGGCACTCCACAACTTTAGCGGTCATGCAACTTACCACCCAAATGAATTTTACCTCCTTTTCTTCTCACTAATAGAGCTTTCATTTGGTGGTATTTCATTGCTGCTGACATTTTGACTTTTTTTGTTATTAATCGAAATTTACCGATTTTTTTTTGCAAAAAAAATGACATTTTTCACTTTCAGTTGCAAAATTTTGCAAAAAAAACGACATCCATATATAAATTTTTCTCTAAATTTATTGTTCTACATGTCTTTGATAAAAAAAAATGTTTGGGTAAAAGTTCTAGCGTTTACAAACTATGGTACAAAAATGTGAATTTCCGCTTTTGGTCAAATGCCAACTTTGTATAAAAAATGGGAAAAGTTGTCTTTTGCCAAGATATTTCTCTCACCCAGCATGGGTATATGTAAAATGACACCACAGAACACATTCCCCAACTTCTCCTGAGTACGGAGATACCACATGTGTGACACTTTTTTGCAGCCTAGGTGGGCAAAGGGGCCCATATTCCAAAGAGCATCTTTCGGATTTCACTGGTCATTTTTTACACATTTTGATTTCAAACTCCTTACCACACATTTGGGCCCCTAGAATGCCAGGACAGTATAACTACCCCACAAGTGACCCCATTTTGGAAAGAAGACACCCCCACGTATTTCGTGATGGGCATAGTGAGTTCATGGAAGTTTTTATTTTTTGTCACAAGTTAGTGGAATATGAGACTTTGTAAGGAAAAAAAAAAAAAAAAAAAAAATCATCATTTTCCGCTAACTTGTGACAAAAAATATAAAATTCTAGGAACTCGCCATGCCCCTCACGGAATACCTTGGGGTGTCTTCTTTCCAAAATGGGGTCACTTGTGGGGTAGTTATACTGCCCTGGCATTTTCCAGGGGCCCTAATGTGTGGTAAGTAGGTAAATGACCTGTGAAATCCTAAAGGTGCTCTTTGGAATATGGGCCCCTTTGCCCACCTAGGCTGCAAAAAAGTGTCACACATGTGGTATCGCCATATTCAGGAGAAGTTTATTTTTTTTTATACAAAGTTGGCATTTGACCAAGATATTTATCTCACCCAGCATGGGTATATGTAAAATGACACCCCAAAACACAATGCCCAACTTCTCCTGAGTACGGCGATACCAGATGTGTGACACTTTTTTGCAGCCTAGATGCGCAAAGGGGCCCACATTCCTTTTATGAGGGCATTTTTAGACATTTAGATCCCAGACTTCTTCTCACGCTTTAGGGCCCCTAAAATGCCAGGGCAGTATAAATACCCCACATGTGACCCCATTTTGGAAAGAAGACACCCCAAGGTATTCAATGAGGGGCCTGGCGAGTTCATAGAATTTTTTTTTTTTTTGGCACAAGTTAGCGGAAATTGATTTTATTAATTTTTTTTCTCACAAAGTCTCCCTTTCCGCTAACTTGGGACAAAAATTTCAATCTTTCATGGACTCAATATGCCCCTCACGGAATACCTGGGGGTGTCTTCTTTCCGAAAAGGGGTCACATGTGGGGTATTTATACTGCCCTGGCATTCTAGGGGCCCTAAAGCGTGAGAAGAAGTCTGGAATATAAATGTCTAAAAATTTTTACGCATTTGGATTCCGTGAGGGGTATGGTGAGTTCATGTGAGATTTTATTTTTTGACACAAGTTAGTGGAATATGAGACTTTGTAAGAAAAAAATAATAATTTCCGCTAACTTGGGCCAAAAAAAATGTCTGAATGGAGCCTTACAGAGGGGTGATCAATGACAGGGGGGTGATCAATGACAGGAGGGTGATCAGGGAGTCTATATGGGGTGATCACCCCCCTGTCATTGATCACCCCCCTATAAGGCTCCATTCAGATGTCCGTATGTGTTTTGCGGATCCGATCCATGTATCCGTGGATCCGTAAAAATCATACGGACATCTGAATGCAGCCTGACAGGGGGGGTGATCAATGACAGGGGGGTGATCAGGGAGTCTATATGGGGTGATCACCCCCCCTGGAAGGCTCCAGGGAGACGCCTGTATGTGTTTTGCGGATCCCATCCATCTATCAGTGGATCCGTAAAAATCATGCGGACGTCTGAATGGAGCTTTACAGGGGGGTGATCAATGACGGGGGTAATCAATGACAGGGGGGTGATCAGGGAGTCTATATGGGGTGATCACCACAGTCATTGATCACGCCCCTGTAAGGCTCCATTCAGACGTCCGTATGCGTTTTGCGGATCCGATCCATCTATCAGTGGATCCGTAAAAATCATGCGGACATCTGAATGGAGCTTTACAGGGGGGTGATCAATGATAGAGGGGTAATCAATGACAGGGGGGTGATCAGGGAGTCTATATGGGGTGATCAGGGGTGATCAAGGGTGAATCAGGGGTTAATAAGTGACAGGGGGGGGGGGGGGTGTAGTGTAGTGGTGTTTGGTGCTACTTATTACTGAGCTGCCTGTGTCCTCTGGTGGTCGATCCAAGCAAAAGGGACCACCAGAGGACCAGGTAGCAGGTATATTAGACGCTGTTATCAAAACAGCGTCTAATATACCTGTTAGGGGTTAAAAAAATCACATCTCCAGCCTGCCAGCGAACGATCGCCGCTGGCAGGCTGGAGATCCACTCTCTTACCTTCCGTTCCTGTGAGCGCGCGCGCCTGTGTGCGCGCGTTCACAGGAAATCTCGGCTCACGCGAGATGACGCCAATCGGCGTTAGCGTAGCCTGGGGGAGCCGCCGCGATGACGCCTTTCGGCGTTACAGTTTCGGCAACTGGTTAAAGACAACGATAACAAAGGGCACACCCCCTTCATTAGTCAAACAAGTTTGTAGAAAAAATATATATGGAAACATGATCGCAAGTGTTGGTCACGTGATGCTTTGTTGCTGGGGATACTGGACGCTACAGCCAGATGTGTGGTACTGATCATGACGGCAGGCGCATCTCCCAAGCAACGGAAGACTAGAATAGAGTCACGTGATCGCATCAAGCAACGAAACATCACGTGACCACCCTTGTGTTCATTGGACCATACGCGCTTTGTCTGAAACTTCTCTCAGATCGCCCACTCACACCTGATTGTCTTCCTATTGATTGAAAATTCCTGACTCTAATTTCACCTTTAAATTATCTGTTAATCCTAAATGTTCATATACCTTTACTACTCGCAGATAAGCGATATTGGATTATTTTCCTCAAAAAATAAATTACCAATTTGAATTTTTGACTCATCTGTTTGATTTATCTTCATCTACAGTACATTTTGGACTTGTGTGAAAATCAGGTCTAGTTTTAGTTCACATTAATGCAGAAATACAAAAAAGGCTACATGCACACGACCGTATGCGTTTTGTAACCATGCCTAAAGCGGACAAGAATAGGACATGTTCTATTTTTTTTTGCGGGGCTACGGAACGGACCTACTGATGTGGACAAGTCCGCATTTTTTGCGGACCCATTGAAATGAATGGGTCCGCATCCTATCCGCAAAAAAAAATGGAATGGACACGGAAACAAACGACGTTTGTGTGCATGTAGCCAAACTCTGAAGGGTTCAAAAACTTTCAAGCACCACTGTATAGCTCTCTAGACAGTGGAGAAGGGATTTTTTGCCATGCAAGAGGAGGAAAGGGGGTTAACAAGCTAATTGCAATGCATCCTGGGAGATGCATGTGCTTGATGATCTGCTGCCCACCCACAGAAAGGAAACAAAGTACTCCAGACATGTAATAGAGTTTTATGGCACTAAATTTGCGCTATAATTTATGCCCGTTTTCTGGCGTAAAGTATTTGTCAGGCTGTGACTTCTCCCTAAAGTGACTGGAGTGCTGTAAAACTGAAAAATGCCGCAACTTTTGTGCAAAGGCTATATGGCCTTTGATGAATCCCCCCATTGTCTTCAGTGCTGAATGCTTTTCGAATTGTAATCTTAATAAAATGTACAGAAATGTAAAGGGAATGTTGCCATTATATGATTAAAGGTTATTTTTTTTTACTATTGTGTCATTACAGATACTGCACTCCAAGATACATGGATTATGATGATTTAGAAAGGAAATATTGGAAAAATTTAACTTTTGTTGCTCCAATCTATGGTGCAGATGTCAATGGGAGCCTTTATGATAAAGTAAGTTCTAAACTTATGAATATCCATTTCAATAGGGAGATAAGTGTCTAAGTTGTGTATTTTTTTTAATGCAAGTTTGTATGTTAAAGTTTAATTGTTTTAAGTCAAGGTGGATTTGATTTAAATCAAACTGATTTAAATCACGATTTAAATCGCTTTTCAGTAAGGCTTGATTTAAATCATAGTTTTCTACATAAAGACTAATTCTTGCTGGTATAACTTATAATATGCAAGTAGATGAAGATTTTTAGAATAACAACTTTTCATATTAGTTTGATTAGGTTGATTCTGCATTCATAGTTTTGTAGAAGTTGGGATTAAGGTCTTTTTCTCAACTCTGTTCATGTTATAACATTTTTGCTGTGAAGAAGAGGCATGTGATCTCTGCTGAGTCAAATTCAGTTTTGAGAACTGCAAAAGTAAACCAAGGATCTGTGATAATATCTTGTAGGCAGAGAAACTGCCCAATAATCTTACATAAACCTCTTGAAGAGCATGACATTGTGAATGGATTAATGGAATTTATTTACCGAAAAAAATTAAACATATATAGCTTTATTCTACATAATTAAAAAACAAATCTTTATTTCATGATGGAATAACCTTTGGATGGTATTATATTTCCCTCAAAAAGCATTTTATATAAAAAAAAATCAGATTTTTAAATTAAAAAAATCAGATTATATATATATATATATATATATATTTTTTTTTTTTAAACCATTGATTTTTATCCACCCTGTTTTAAGTAGTATTAGTAGTAGTAGTACTAGAGATGGTGGAAAATAGAGCATTTTCCAAACAAATCTGCTTTTATTTTTAATGCGTGTGTTTGCAGTGACTAGTTTTTGGGTTTCACATATTCACACATTTGTGGCATGTAAAGTACATCTGTCACCAAAATTCTATCAAAGTTGTTCTTGAAGTTGCATAATCAATCATCTTGCAGCGTCTTGCTGCTGCCTGCTGTGTGAGCAGGTAATATTTGCATGTAGCTGTCTACTGGGACCCCCTAAAGGGGTTGTCTCACTATAGCAAGTGCCATTTATCATGTAGAGAAAGTTAGTTAATACAAGTCACTTTCCAATGCACTTTTATTGTCCATATTCCTTCCCTTGCTGACTTCATTCGTTTTTCAAACACGTTATGCACTTTTTGTTTCCATTTGTTACGGCCACCTTGTAATCCAGAAGCAGTGGTCGCGCTTGCACACTATAGGAAAAAGCACTGGCCTCTCTAGTGGCCGGTACCTTGGGATTGTGCATAGACTGGTGCTTTTTCCTATAGTGTACAAGCACGGCCACCGCTGCTGGATTACAGGGTTTTCGTAACCATGGAAATGAGCAGCACATAACGTGATGGAAAAATGAATCAAACCAACAAGAAAAGCAATAGGGAAAATCGCAATACATTAGTAAGTGCCTTGTATTAACCTTTCTACATGATAAATGTTATTTGCTGAAGTGAGACAATCCCTTTAATGAATTTTACTGGTGGGCCCTAGGCCCCCCAGTCCGACACTGCCGCTAATCATTTCAGAATTAAAGGAGTTTTAAGGGAGTACAGTATTGATTACCTATCCTGAGGCTAGATCATCAATTTTGTACTCCCGGAATACACCTTCAAAGGGAACCTGTCATCAATTTTATGCTGAACTTACTGGGGACAGCATAAAGTAGTAAGAGATGCTCTGATTTCAGCCATGTGTCCCTCATGAGCTAAAAGTCAGTGGTTGCCGAGAACCAGCATCATAATCATTGCAGTCCAGGCCTGGAAAAGAGTCAAATCTACCTGAGAAGTCAGAGTTAGGCCTCTTGCACACAAACGTATGCCCTCCGAGACTTACGGTCCATGAGCGGGCCATATGTCCCGCAGCGGCATTGATTGTGCGCACAGCATCATAGATTACAATGATGCTGTGCACGTCAGGCCGCCTGCGGGGCTATTGTCCTGCATATGATCTTAAATAGCCCCGTGGGCGGCCTGACGTACACAGCATCATTGTAATCTTTGATGCTGTGTACTCCCATGCGCACGGTCAATGCCGCTGCAGGACATATGGCCCGCTTACGGACCGTAATCTCGGAGGGCATACATTTGTGTGCAAGAGGCCTTATTCATAAGCTCCTGCTGTCCCCACCCATCTGCTGCTGATTGACAGTTCTCTTCTAGGGAGAAAAGTAAGGAAAAGACTGTCAATCATCAGATGGGTAGGGAGAGCAGGAGCTTATGAATAACTCTAAGGCTAGGTGTACACGACGACATGTCGCATGACAATGGTAGTCTATGGTGTCGCACTGCGACATGCTGCGACTGCGACGCGACAGTCGCAAAAAAAAAACTATCTTGAATGTCTTTTTTGCAACGTGTCGCAGTGCGACACCATAGACTACCATTATAAAAATTGTCGTGCGACATATGTTGCAGTGTAGACCTAGACTTAATTTTCTCAGGTAGATTTGACTCTTTTCAAGGCCTGGGCTGCAATGATTATGATGCTGGTTCTCGGCAACCACTTACTTTTAGGTCACGAGAGACACATCGCAGAAATCAGCATTTCTGTCACTATTTCATGCTGCTTTAAATGACGGCAGCATAAAGTTAATGAAAGGTTCCCATTAATCATTTTTCTGATAAGTATAGATTGCACTTCTTTAACTGCAACGGTCTCGAATTTCTAATGTCTAGTGTCTTAAATGGCTGTTCATTATTTATTAATAATCTTTATGTATATAGCGCCTACATATTCTGCACGCTTTACAATCAGGGGTTTCAAGTACAAACAGAGTCATAAATAACATAGTAGCAAACAAGCCCACAATTAAAACAAGAGGCATAGGAGTTACACAAAAGGTAACAAGTGTTTGGATTTGTACAGTGGTCCAGCCATCTTAACGCAATAAGGGAGTAGCTAGTATAGGGCTGCATGAATCACCAGCTGATATCTGTAGTGCTTCTGAGCGCTTTGGGTGTGGCGGATACTGATAGATCAGGGTCAGAGGAATAATTGTGAAGGGGAGAGAGCGGTGAATAGAGAGTTAATGTCCCAATCTGCTGCTCGTTGGTGGAGGAGACCGCTGCATTTACATGCAGAGATCTCCTCCAGATATGGGGAGGATTGATCGCTAATGCCCTCTCTCTTCCCCATAATGACTCGTTTCCTGGTAGCAGATTGTGTTTTCACAGCATGATCTGCCACTGGGAAACAAGGATTTTTGTGTTTGCACAAACGATAGTTACTCGATGAACGCACGTTTCGGCAGTACATTTACACTGCTAGATCATCGCTAACTAGCTTTACTATGAATGCTCGTTAGCTATCATCTATGCAATTCTCAGCCCGTGTAAAGGGCCCTTTAGAAAATGTGATAAGCTAACCTAAAAAGATGTGTTTTTAGGGAGCGCCTAAAACTATCGATGTGAATTAGGCCTCATGCACACGGCCGTGAACGGTCCGTGGTATCCCGGCTGTGAGTATCCTGCTGAGAGCAGGAGCGCACGGCGTCATTGGTTGCTATAACGCTGTGCGCTTCATGATGCCGCTGCACTACAGTAATACACTTGTATAGATCATACGAGTGTATTACTATAGTGCAGCGGCGGCATGAAGCGCACAGCGTTATAGCAACCAATGACGCCGTGCGCTCCTGCTCTCAGCAGTATGATCACGGCCGGGATACCACGGACCGCTCACGGGGTAGGGCATTCCAGAGAACTGGTGCAGCTCAGGGAGAAGTCTTGGTGATGGGAGTGCGAGGGGTTCGGATTAGGGTGCGTGTGAATGGAAGTTTACATTAAATCCTGTACAGTATGGGCAACCCGTGCAATGACTGGGACAGGAAGGGAGGCGTCAGCCTAGTGGTTAGACAGATAGGTGAGCCTGGCTTCTGAGTTCATGATAGATTGGAGAGAGTAGAGTCTGGTGAGGGGGAGGCCAATTAGTATTCCAGGTGGGAATGGATCAGGGCAACAATGCAATATATATTTTTTCCACAGTAAGAAAGGGTGGATTCTAGAGATGAACATGCTTTTAGAATATACATTTTGGCAACTTCTTGGTTGATTATGTGACCTATATATTCAACTGAGTAAGGCCTCATGCACACGGACGTTGTTTTGGTCCGCATCAGAGCCGCAGTTTTGGCGGCTCGGATGCGGACCCATTCACTTCAATGGTGTGCTGTCCGCATTCGTTGCTCCGTTCCATGGTCTGCAAAAAAAATATAACCTGTCCTATTCTTGTCTGCGCTTTGCGGACAAGAATAGGCAGTTATATTAAAGGCTGTCCGTGCCGTTCCACAAAATTACGTAATGCACACCGACGCCATCCGTGTTTTGCGGACCGCAAAACACACAACGGTCGTGTGCATGAGGCCTATTGCTGAATCTGATTAGAGCATCTCCAGCCTTTATGGTGGCATACGCTTTATGAAAGATGCCGCCTGAAAGTCTTTGTAGCTAGTGAGTGGGGCAGTTATGTTCTCTAAACTGGACAATATATAATATATAACAGCATCATATATTAACGTCTTATAATTGGCTATAAAATGGCATATCTACAGAGCCACATACATAAATGCAACCAAACTGTATTATACAGCATCCAGATCTAGAGAACTGACTGTAGTTGTTTGCATCTCTGGTGGCTAGAGCGAGGATGGAGTTAATCTCTGTAGCCCTGGTGATCTAGGGCAGTGAAAGATGTTCATGTCTGTATGGGTGTGTAAGGTAGTAAAGGGGATGATGTTGGGTGATCTAGGACAGAGGAACTAGCAGTAATATTCATATACAACCTGCTTTATTTAAGATACAAAGATAAATCTGAGGTGGACCACAGTATACATTGACTTTTATATGCAAGGAAATAATTTCCGTAGTACAAAATAGATTTATGTCGTTCTAAAGTTATTTGTGGAACAACGTAGAATAGGAGCATTTTTCTGACTGCTTGCTTGCCTTTTGAGGTGCATTTTTATTTTCATCCACAAGGTGGCTCTCTTGCACATTTATGGAATGCATTCTGAAGACTCGCTCAGGGGACTCTTTCCTGTGTTCATTTTATTTTAGGCACACGTGCATTTGCATAATAAATGTCATTCTTGAGCAGAGTCTACTTTTTTGGGAATTTTCATTTTCTAAGCATTTATCTAAATACAGAAGCCACAGACGGCAATCACTGAAGGGGGTCTGTAGGTATTGACAGTGCAGATATGCTCCACTGTTGTTGGCATTTCACATCAAACTGAACAAATCTATCAGGAGGCAGTCAGATTTGCAGTATGCATAGCCTAATAAGAATATATTATTACATTCAGTAAGAATCTTTCCCTTTTTAATGAGTTTTCAAAGCATACTAGAGATCTAGGCTCTCTAAAACCTGTTGTTTTTTTGCTAGTGCTTTCTAGCTGTCTTCCATTTAGACCATTTTCTATGCCTAAAATAGGTGTAGAAAATGATGAATGAGACGGGCTTGCCTGTCCGTCCTCTTCCCCGCTCACTCCCACTTATGTAGACCTGGATTGAGCGGGAGAAGTCAACTAACCGCTGTGCCACAATCTGCGCCTGAAATACGCCTAATATAGGTGTATTTCAGGTTAATAAGTGACCCCACCCAAGTTCCTTTCTTGCCTGGTCAATAAAGTGGTTAAAGATGTTGGGTAGATTTATCAAAACTGGTGTAAAGTAGAACTGGTTTAGTTAGTCATAGCAACCAATCAGATTCTACTTTTCATTTTTCACAGCTCCTTTGGAAAATGAAAGTTGGAATCTGAGTGGTTGCTATGGGCAACTAAGTCTGTTTTCTTTATGCTAGGTTTGATAATTCTCCCCCAGTGTACAAACAGTGAGTAAGGGGAATGCGAATATATAGCAGGGAATTTATCAACTGCTGTGTGGCAAAACACTCTCTTCTAAATGATTTTTTGCTCAAACACGATTTGCACAAAAAAAAGTATGACTTTATGGGTACAACTTTTACAAAAAGTGGGATTGCTGGTGGGAGGGGCAAACTTATGGTTTATATGACAAACTAACACAAGTTATATCTCAAATCTACATCATCTAATTGCTGTCGTAAACTTTACTTTCTGGTGCACACTGGCAGAGATGCTCCTATTTTATGGAGTCCTGGACCTCTTTAAAAGGGTTATCCTAGACTAAAAAATGTCCCCCTTATGCCCATGCCCCTCACACTGAATATACTTACCTGGCTCCCCGCACTGCCATAGCGGCTTCTCCCCATGCGCGGATGAAAACATCCGGTGTAGGAAAGGGGGGGTTTGCAGCCAATGGCAGGTGGTGACGGGGACGAGGTGGTCCTCTTTAATTAAAGTAGAAAATTCCTGTGACAGGTCCTTTTTAAAGGGGTTGGCATTTATCATTTAGACGGAGTTAATACAAGGCAGTTACTAATATATTGTGATTGTGCATATTGCCTCTTTTTTGCTGGCTTTATTCATTTTTCCACCACATTATGCACTGCTCATCTATAGGGGTTATGACCACCCTGCAATCTATCAGCGGTGGTCGTGCTTGCGCAACATAGGAATAAGTGCCAACCTCGCATAGTCCATCACTTTTTCCTATAGTGTGCAAGCATGGCCACCTCTGCTGGATTGCAGAGTGGTCGTAACCATGGAAACGATCAGTTTATAATGTGATGGAAAATGTCTAGTTGGCAAAGGAGCCAATATATTAGTAAATGCCTTGTATTAACTTTCTCTGCATAAAGAAGGTTGATGCAATAGGTTTTTATTTGGTAGTGTACAAAGCTGAAGCTTGCCCCTTTTATTCATTCAGTCACCAACCATAGCCGCCTGTCAATGCATTACACTAGTGGTAGGGGTTCTCCATGATGGGAATATCTTGGTGAAGGCGTATCACTTACAGACCCCAAGTTTCTTTTTCCCAGAAACTGGTAAGCCACAATATCGACAGTCTATACCACTAGTTTGCAGTCAATCAACTTGGAATCAGATGCTAGGTCTTTAAGAAATGTCCTTTCCCTTATATACTCAGCGTTGATGTGCTGTTTTTGCCCGTGTGACTGCTGAGGTCGATCACAGCCCTATTATGGGGGCGTTTTAGATGGTGATGGTGTTTCGTTTAAATGATGTGTGCAAATAGCATTGCTTCTGCAAAATATTGAGGACCTGCCTAACCTGCAAGAGGGAAGAAGGGTTAAGTAAATGCTTTCTGAGATTTACAAAACCATCTCCAAAGCTGAAGTGTCATCCTCACCAAAGGACTAAGTTATGCGTGTAGAAGTCTGGCCAGGAGAATCCATTAACACGAATGCTCTTAACTGATTCTGACCCAAGTTTTGTCCTGTGGCTCTAAGGCTGGGTTCACACTTGAGCGTATTTGATATGCGCGTTTAATGCGCGTTTTTGTCGCGCGTTTTTGTCCATAGTCGACGCGCGTATTACGCGCGTTTGTGTGATTGACAGCAGTGTCCTATGGCCGCAAACGCACGACAAAATGCCCCAAAGAAGCTCAAGAACTTTTTTGAGCGTAGGGCGTTTTTCAGCGCGTTCAAACACGCTGTAAAACGCTCAAGTGAGAACCAGGGCCATAGGGAAGCATTGGTTTTCATGTGTTGAGCGTTTTACAGCGCGTTTGAACGCGCTGTAAAACGCTCAAGTGTGAACCCAGCCTAAGCCAGTAAACTGCCCTACATAATTGAATGGCTTTCATATGCATCTCCAGATCTGGGAGACCAATACCCCCCAAACACCTTTATTTTAGTAAGAGTATGAGTCGCAACCCTGGCTTGCCTTTTCTGCCATATAAATGTCCAAATTCATATGTTTCAGTGGGAGGCAGAGCTGAAGAAGTGGCTGCTTCAAGCCGCGGCCACGCCAAGAATGAGCATGTCCCATCTGTGTGCAGGCTACTGCGCACATTACACATTAACTTTGTCAGCGTGGATTCTTGTGCGGAAAAATACAGAGCAATACAGTACCAGCAAATTGTATGAGATTAGACAAATTAGCTTTTTCGTTTTAATGCTAAAATTGACCTGCTGTGTGGATTTAGGAATCTGCAGCATGTCAATTCTTTGTTTTTGTTTTTTGGGGGTGCGGATTTCACCCTTTTCCATGCAAGGATGAGTAACACATGCAGTCTTCAGTGCAAATTTGGTGTAGAAACGTGAAAGATTCTGCAGCTGTATCGCAGCTGTGCTTGGTATTTCAGCTCGAAAAAGTAGTCATACCCCTTGAACTTTTCCACATTTTTTCATGTTACACTGCTTTTTATTGGGATTTTACGTGATAGACCAACACTAAGTAGCAAGTATACATGGTTTTCAAAATGTTTAATAAATGAAAAAATCTGAAAAGTGTGATGTGCATTCGTATTCAGTCCCCCATTAGGTTTCCATTCAGGGGATCGATTTTGTAGCACAGACAAAAGTCCTGAGTGCACGACTTTTGTCTCCACTACAAAAACCTTCCCCTGAACGGAAACTTAATGGATCCCATTATAGTCTGTGGGGCTCTGTTCGGCTCAGTTATGTGCTGAATCCGTCCTTTCCGTCCTTCAGCATAATGGAGCAGAAGAATGGAAAGGAGAACGCAGATGTGAAAGCAGCCTTAGTCTGTCACATAAAATCCCAATAAAATGTGGAAAAGTTCAAAGGGTATGAATACTGTTTTTAAAGGGGTATTCCCATCATCAGTTATCATACTTACCTGCGGCAAGCGCGACGTTCACTTCCTGCATTCGGCTGGACGGGCTCAGTCAGCTTGATTGGCGTCTTCTCCCGGCCGGGCCGTGTGCTGTCTTCAACGCGCACGCGCCATGGTGACTTATTCCTGGCCTGTATAGTACAGAGCTGGCGTGCGCGTTCGTGGCTCTGTACTATACTGGCCAGGAAGAAGTCATCATGGCGCATGCGCGGCGGCGTGCGCGTTCAGGACATTGCGGGCCTGGCCGGGAGAAATTCTTCAGTCTTCTGCGCAAGCGCGGCCACGGGATTCGACAGGCGAGAGGTGGCCGTAACCAGGGGAGACGAATAACAACAATCAGACTTATTTTCTAAAAAATGGTGGTATTTGGGTAATAAAATGTATTTACAAAAATGATCACTGTCAAATCATTAACAGATTTCACAGTGATCATTGTGATGGGATAACCCCTTTAATGCACTGTATGTCAATCTAGCCTTACGGTTTTAATTAATCATTAAACAGTAGGCAAAGGATGACTGACTATACTAATGGAAAATCGGGATGGAGGTCTTGAAAAGGAGCTGCGCTCCACTAATACTTTTTCTGAACTTAAATTATTCTTTTTCCCACAGGACATAGATGAGTGGAATATTTCACGTCTAAACACCATTCTGGATGTTGTAGGAGACGAATGTGGGATTTCCATAGAGGGGGTCAATACACCTTATCTCTATTTCGGAATGTGGAAAACTACATTTGCTTGGCATACTGAAGACATGGATCTGTACAGCATTAACTACCTCCACTTTGGCGAGCCCAAGTCATGGTAAAACCCTAGGCTCTGTTTTATTTTTTATTTTTTATGTATGTATCGGGTTTATGTTCATAGGTAGCATTGAGCTCTGAATCAGAAAAACAGTACTCCAACCAACCCTTATAAAGATATATTATGGCGGTAGTACGCATATGGATTTGGATCTAAAAACAATCATCTTTATAGTTGAAAAATGCACTTTAAATCTTAATTGCCCCTTTAGCTGTGTATTTCAAAGCTTTCACTGTTGCAGAGAATCCTTAGGCAAGCTTATAGGCATCTCTCTAAAGAGGTATTCCGGTTTTAATGATTGCATTTACTTGTTTAGAGAATAGGCAGTCATACAGTTTTCTAATATACATCTATTTAACATTTTGCTCCCAGACCTTTATTATATCCGCACAATAGCCTCTCTCGCTAAAGAAAAGAAATGGTTCGCCCCATTTAGTCCTGTAAAATGCATCTGTAGGAGATCTAAATAGGACTGATTGTCAAGCCTGTCATGTGAACTCTGGCACTCCGGTACCTGTCTAGATTTTTACCAGGTGAATAGCCGTTTATTGCGATGCAACACATTTGTACACAGCATATATAGCATTACTCTCTGCAGCAGCACCTCATTGTGTCTAACAGTGTAGAAGCACATAGAACACTATGTGTTGTGTTTGTAATTATTTTTACAGTTACATTTATTATCAACATGACAACATCACCTAGAGACAGGCAGTCATTTTTCAGATCACCTGGAGTGGAAACAAACAGTCATGTAAACACACATACAGTGAGGTAGTTGTTGCAATTAGAGATGAGTGAATCGATTTCAGATGAAACATCCGAAGTCGATTCGCATAAAGCTTCATTTCAATACTGTACGGAGCGAGTGCTCCGTACAGTATTATAATGTATTGGCTCCGATGAGCCCTAGTTATTACTTCCCGAAGTCAAGTATTTAAAATTTTGTTTACATACCTTTTGTTATACCAGGTTGTTGACCCCTATCTGCGCAGTAGAATGGAATAGGCCATGAATCAGTCAGTCTTGTGTAATGCATCAATGGCTTAATTGAAACAAGGCATCAGTCATGTGACGCCCCACTGACATTTAGTAAGAAACAGTGTTACATGACATACATGTGTTGGGTCAGCACACAGGACACTTCCATGGGATAACTACATAGGACTTATAGTGGAAACCATTGTGGCTATTGCAACTAGGGATGAGCAAATCAACTTCAGATGAAACATTCGAAGTTGATTCGCATAAAACTTTGTTTCAATACTGTATGGAGCGAGCGCCCCGTGCAGTATTAGAATGTATACTTCGCGAATGTATTGGCTCCGATGAGCCCTAGTTATTACTTCGCGAAGTCTCGCGAGACTTCGCATAATAACTTCAGAAATTCATTTCTACTGTAAAAAACCTTGGAACCGATCAGAGTTCGGGAAAAGTTTTTTTGCAGTATAAATCAATTTCTGAAGTTATTATGCGAAGTATCGCGAGACTTCGCGAAGTAATAACTAGGGCTCATCGGAGCCAATACATTCTAATACTGTATGGCGTGCGCGCTCCGTACAGTATTGAAATGAAGTTTTATGCGAATCTACTTTGGATGTTTTATCTGAAGTTGATTTGCTCATCCCTAGTTGCAATAGCCACAATGGTTTCCACTATAAGTCCTATGTAGTTATCCCATGGAAGTGTCCTGTGTGCTGACCCAACACATGTATGTCATGTAACACTGTTTCTTACTAAATGTCAGTGGGGCGTCACATGACTGATGCCTTGTTTCAATTAAGCCATTGATGCATTACACAAGACTGACTGACTGATTCATGGCCTATTCCATTCTACTGCGCAGATAGGGGTCAACAACCTGGTATAACAAAGGTATGTAAGCAAAATTTTAAATACTTATATATTTGAAAATGCTATAATGTCCTACTATATAAAGAAATATCAGTAAATAAAAAAAACCAAAAACTGAAATACTCCTTTAAAGTGCTGGCCAATCGCAGCGCTCAGCTCATAGCCTGGGAGAAAAAAAACCTCTCAGGCTATAAGCTGAGCGCTGCGATTGGCCAGCGCTACGGCCTGGGAGAACGAGATGTCGGCAGGCTCCTCCCAGTTGAACTGAACATATGAAGCTACCGGAGCCTATACTGGGAGAACGGAGTGGCGTCCAGGGATAATAGTAAGTGCAGGGAGATCCCTGGGTGCCGCTCTATATGTCTGTATGCTTAGTTTACATTTTTTATTGTAATGAAAGGTCTTCTTTAAGGCTGTTGTCAGTCAGGAATCCACACTTTCTTTCTGTAATATATACTGTAGGTACTGTGTGGAACATAGAGGACCTGTCGCCACAAAACGTAGTACAATCTGCAGGCAGCATGTTAGAGCAGGAGGAGCTGAGCAGATTGATACATAGATTCAGTAAAACTTGTAATTTATACATGAATGTCCGGTGGAGCTGTCCGCAATATGGCCAAGAATAGTCATGTTCTATAATTTGCGGAAAGCACATGGATGTCATCTGTTTGTCTGGGGTTTTTTTTGTTTGTTTTTTTGTGGACCTATAGAAATGAATGCATCCATGTGCAATCCACAAAAAATGCAGCTCTGACATGGAGGCAAAATACGGTTGCGTGCATGAGGCCTAAAAAATTGAAATGCACACAAAAAAATTCTCCATGACTATTATTCCGGGAAAGAAATGTTTAAAAAATAATGTTGCTAGGCCACCAAATAAAGTTACAGCTGTTAGACCAATGCTTATGAAGAACGACCTAACTGTGCCTGGTTGTCGATACCAACATTACCATGGTCCTGAACCAGTTAGTGTTCATATTTACTACAGCACCTAGAAGAATTTTTCTAGTAATATAAAGAGCATTACCGCCTAAAAAATATTTAGTATTACACTAGCAGGAAGATATCAGGATGACTGCTTATGTGAACTAGTACATTTCCAACAATGGTTGTCACATACCTGAATGGCCAATCTGCAGTGATACTTGCAGGGATGGTCTTTCAGCACTTCTGCCCCTAGGAACCCTCTGTTCCTGGAGAATCCAACATATGTATACAGTGATACCTCGGTTCACGAACTTAATTCGTGAACTGACTCTGGTCGCGAACCGAGGCACATTTTCCCATAGGGTTCAATGTAAATCCGGTTAATCCGTGCTGACCTTTTTTTAGTGGGTTTTTGAAGCACAAAAATATGAAACAAATTACAATACACATTAGTACAGTATAGTATAGCTCAATGGTTATTTTCTTCACAACCTTGCTGTCACCTTTACTACTGCTCTGCACTTTCTTTTTGCCACCATGCTTGCGCTGCACATTCTTGTCACTTGCATTTCCACTTTGCACATTGTCACTTGCATTTCCACTTTGCACATTGTCACTTGCATTTCCACTTTGCACATTTGTCACTTGCATTTCCACTTTGCACATTGTCACTTGCATTTCCACTTTGCACATTGTCACTTGCATTTCCACTTTGCACATTGTCACTTGCATTTCCACTTTGCACATTGTCACCTGCATTGCTGTTCTTGTCACCTTCATTGCTGCTCCGCACTTTATTCTTTCCACTATGCTTCTTGAGAGCCATATTGGGTGTCCAGTGAACTGTACAGTACTGTATGTGCTAAAAAGCACACCAAAAATCACTTAAAATGTTTGCAGAGTACTCACAGTACTTCTTTCTGTGTCTCTTCTTCTCTCCACGGTCTTCCTACAGGAAGTCACGACCATGTGACAGCCTGGAAATAGCATTAAAATGGCCACGGCTCCTGTTCGTGAACCGAGGCGGAGTTCGTGAACCGGAGCATATTTTTATGAACTTTTCTGTTCGTGAACCGAGTTGTTCGTGAACAGAAGCGTTCGTGAACCGAGGTATCACTGTACATACACTTCGCTAATCCTAAAGCTGGTGTAAGTTCAGACAGGTGGTATAGACCTGCACCATATTTATCACAGCCTTAAGCTGGATGGTAAAATTGGTGCAGGGACAGATGTTTTTCTCTGACCCTATACTAGCTATCGGTTGGCTAACATTTAGATTTGGGGTGTAACTCCCAAAATAAAGTAAAAAAAAAAATAGGGAAAAAAAGAAAAGTAGACATATTAGGTATCGCCGCGTCCGTATCGACCGGCTCTATAAACATATGACATGACCTAACCCCTCAGATGAACACCGTAAAAAAAAAAAAAAAAAAACTGTACTAAATAAACCATTTGGGGTGCAATTGTTGTGCAAAATGGTGCATCTTAAGCCCCCTCCTCTTTCATGTGAAGCTCCACCCCCCATCAACCGTGTACGAGAATAAGACAGAATTCCTAGATGCGCCTAATTGCTCCACTTTATAGACAGATTTTTGACGCAGACACATTAGTAAATCTGGACCAGTATACTCCACAAATATCAGTCCACAACAGTGCTCTCAGTGCCAGTTGTTAAATTCTGTTCAGACTTCCTTTAGGTCCTTTTCAATCAGGTTTCTTTTGCTTTTTGATGGCCACAATAGGGTAGTCTGCCGTGAAGTTTAGGTCCGTGTAGTAATGTTTGCCAGTGGTTCTAATTTTTAGAATTTATAAAAGTTTAAATGTTGTGACCTGATGATGTCTGTGGTTCTTCACAGGTAATGAAAGTGGCCTGGCCTTTACCTAATTTTACAGTGGTCTACTTTGTTTGTGACTTTGAGTATATCATGAAATACTGAGAAATTATTATTTGTATTCTTCTTAAAAAGAAGGTCTCTCTGATTTATTGATCAGACAGTTAAAGATTGTTCCAGTCTGCTGGACTGGTGGCATTGCATGACTTTGACTCTGCAGCATTGTGTTTTAGCTGTTTTTGTTTCATCCTAAGGTTTTGCCTTTCCATTTATTTTGCAAACTTCTAGCTTTGTAGAACATTCTCTCCTTTAGAACAGCTCCTCATGGTGCATTTTTCCATCTGTAACGTACAAGACAGGCATCGAATCCTCTGGGTGTTTCCTCATTTGGACGACACTCTCCATCTACAGTATGTTCAATCCATTGATTTCCCATCTGAAAAATTCAACTGATGTACACACGCTTGAAAAAACATTTCTGTAGGCGAGTCTTTGATTTTATTCAAGGGTAAAATTATTTTGAAATGGTTCGGCATAGTGCTGTGCATCCAGCCTGCTGAGGGAACACATTTTGAGATGTGACATGTGCTGTTAGGTTCTGTCTATGTGTGTTGGGCAACTACATTAGCTTTTTTTACATTTTGGATAAACCAAGAAATATAAGCATTCTTTTTTGTTTTGTAGTAGTGGTGCTATGTAGATTTTTTATTTATTTTTTATTTTTAGGACACCTCGTCAATTTTAGATTGGCAGGTGTCCAACTCTTAGCACCCCCACTGATCAGCTTGTGAGTGTCACACCATTTTAAACAGCTGATAGGTGTAGGAGCGGAGTCGGGACAGCCACCGATCTAATATTGATGGCCTATACCTATACTGCTCATAAATTTTATTTAAAAGGAAATTGTCACCATGAAAATGCAGTGCAGTTTGCGGGCAGCATGTTGTGGAGCAGGGAAAGCTGAGTGGATCCATTATATAGTTTTTTAGTTATATTTCATTGATTTATATTCCTTCTCATTCTGGCCTTTTGAAGTCAAGGAGGTGGTCCTATTGGTGATTGACTGCCATGGGCGGACTGTGAACTTGGTGTCCCTGGAAACTTAAAGAGGACCTTTCATGCGATTTTATTAAGGGAGATATATACCTATACTTGTGGGATACCCCCTGCTGATGCTGCCACCCTGCTTGATTTTTTAAAATATGCCTCCTATGCTCCGCTGTGCCCTGCCGGATTTCTCCCGCTCAGTATGCTAATACTTCTCCGTGGGAGTCTCCTTTGCAGCGCAGAACGTCACAGCCAGGGAGGTTTTTTCTCTGCGATTGGACAGCGCTACAGCCATGGGAGAAGGAGACGCCCACAGAGAAAGACTCAGTCTCCTCCTCATTGCTCCGATGCTCAGTATTAGCATACTGAGCTGGAGAAATCCAGTGGGGCATAGGAGGCATATTTTAAAAAAATCAAGCAGGGTGGCAGCATCAGCGAGGGGTACCCCGCAAGTGGCCCATGTCATAGGCAAGTCCAAATTGACAGAAGGCCGGTTAAAACAAGTAGGCAGGGCCAGCAGTACTGTAGTGCAGAGACAGTGACACCTCCAAATGCATACTGCAAAAACAAAAGACAAAGTTAGTTCGCACATCCTGTAAAATGAAGTGAGCCATGGCTGAAAATACAAAAGTAGAAGCAAACACAATGTAACACAACACTGACCCATGTGACTGCTGCTTCCAATCTCTAGCTGCAGTGGCGGCTTCTGTTATGTTGACGCTTCACCACTACCGCCAATGACTGGCTGCAGCAGTCACATATTGTGTTGGCATATAATTGCTGGAGCAGGAAGAACAAAGTCTGTACTGAAGTAACTGGGAAGTGGTAACCCATAACAGTTTTTTTTTTGTTATTTTACACCATTGTGTTCTTTTTCCATGTGATGGGACTTCTCATTTCATTCCTTAACCACCTCAGCCCCCAGTGCTTAAACACCCTGAAAGACCAGGCCACTTTTTACACTTCTGACCTACACTACTTTCACCGTTTATTGCTCGGTCATGCAACTTACCACCCAAATGAATTTTACCTCCTTTTCTTCTCACTAATAGAGCTTTCATTTGGTGGTATTTCATTGCTGCTGACATTTTTACTTTTTTTGTTATTAATCGAAATTTAACGATTTTTTTGCAAAAAAATGACATTTTTCACTTTCAGTTGTAAAATTTTGCAAAAAAAAACGACATCCATATATAAATTTTGCTCTAAATTTATTGTTCTACATGTCTTTGATTAAAAAAAAATGTTTGGGTAAAAAAAAAATGGTTTGGGTAAAAGTTATAGCGTTTACAAACTATGGTACAAAAATGTGAATTTCCGCTTTTTGAAGCAGCTCTGACTTTCTGAGCACCTGTCATGTTTCCTGAGGTTCTACAATGGCCAGACAGTACAAACACCCCACAAATGACCCCATTTCGGAAAATACACACCCTAAGGTATTCGCTGATGGGCATAGTGAGTTCATAGAACTTTTTATTTTTTGTCACAAGTTAGCGGAAAATGATGATTTTTTTCTTTTTTTTTTTTTTTCTTACAAAGTCTCATATTCCACTAACTTGTGACAAAAAATAAAAACTTCCATGAACTCACTATGCCCATCACGAAATACCTTGGGGTCTCTTCTTTCCAAAATGGGGTCACTTGTGGGGTAGTTATACTGCCCTGGCATTCTAGGGGCCCAAATGTGTGGTAAGGAGTTTGAAATCAAATTCTGTAAAAAATGACGAGTGAAATCCGAAAGGTGCTCTTTGGAATGTGGGCCCCTTTGCCCACCTAGGCTGCAAAAAAGTGTCACACATCTGGTATCTCCGTATTCAGTAGAAGTTGGGGAATGTGTTTTGGGGTGTCTTTTTACATATACCCATGCTGGGTGAGATAAATATCTTGGTCAAATGCCAACTTTGTATAAAAAAATGGGAAAAGTTGTCTTTTGCCAAGATATTTCTCTCACCCAGCATGGGTATATGTAAAAAGACACCCCAAAACACATTCCCCACCTTCTCCTGAGTACGGAGATACCAGATGTGTGACACTTTTTTGCAGCCTAGATGGGCAAAGGGGCCCACATTCCAAAGAGCACCTTTCGAATTTCACTCGTCATTTTTTACAGAATTTGATTTCAAACTCCTTACCACACATTTGGGCCCCTAGAATGCCAGGGCAGTATAACTACCCCACAAGTGACCCCATTTTGGAAAGAAGAGACCCCAGGGTATTCGCTGATGGGCATAGTGAGTTCATGGAAGTTTTTATTTTTTGTCACAAGTTAGTGGAATATGAGACTTTGTATGAAAAAAAAAAAAAAAAAAAAAATCATCATTTTCCACTAACTTGTGACAAAAAATAAAAAATTCTAGGAACTCGCCATGCCCCTCACGGAATACCTTGGGGTGTCTTCTTTCCAAAATGGGGTCACTTGTGGGGTAGTTATACTGCCCTGGCATTTTCCAGGGGCCCTAATGTGTGGTAAGTAGGTAAATGACCAGTGAAATCCGAAAGGTGCTCTTTGGAATGTGGGCCCCTTTGCCCACCTAGGCTGCAAAAAAGTGTCACACACATCTGGTATCGCCGTATTCAGGAGACGTTGGGGAATGTGTTTTGGGGTGTCTTTTTACATATACCCATGCTGGGTGAGATAAATATCTTGGTCAAATGCCAACTTTGTATAAAAAAATGGGAAAAGTTGTCTTTTGCCAAGATATTTCTCTCACCCAGCATGGGTATATGTAAAATGACACCCCAAAACACATTCTCCACCTTCTCCTGAGTACGGAGATACCAGATGTGTGACACTTTTTTGCAGCCTAGGTGGGCAAAGGGGCCCATATTCCAAAGAGCACCTTTCGGATTTCACTCGTCATTTTTTACAGAATTTGATTTCAAACTCCTTACCACACATTTGGGCCCCTAGAATGCCAGGGCAGTATAACTACCCCACAAGTGACCCCATTTTGGAAAGAAGAGACCCCAAGGTATTCGCTGATGGGCATAGTGAGTTCATGGAAGTTTTTATTTTTTGTCACAAGTTAGTGGAATATGAGACTTTGTATGAAAAAAAAAAAAATCATCATTTTCCACTAACTTGTGACAAAAAATAAAAAATTCTAGGAACTCGCCATGCCCCTCACGGAATACCTTGGGGTGTCTTCTTTCCAAAATGGGGTCACTTGTGGGGTAGTTATACTGCCCTGGCATTTTCCAGGGGCCCTAATGTGTGGTAAGTAGGTAAATGACCTGTGAAATCCTAAAGGTGCTCTTTGGAATGTGGGCCCCTTTGCCCACCTAGGCTGCAAAAAAGTGTCACACATCTGGTATCGCCGTATTCAGGAGACGTTGGGGAATGTGTTTTGGGGTGTCTTTTTACATATACCCATGCTGGGTGAGAGAAATATCTTGGCAAAAGACAACTTTTTCCATTTTTTTATACAAAGTTGGCATTTGACCAAGATATTTATCTCACCCAGCATGGGTATATGTAAAATGACACCCCAAAACACATTCCCCAACTTCTCCTGAGTACGGCGATACCAGATGTGTGACACTTTTTTGCAGCCTAGATGCGCAAAGGGGCCCAAATTCCTTTTAGGAGGGCATTTTTAGACATTTGGATACCAGACTTCTTCTCACGCTTTGGGGCCCCTAGAATGCCAGGGCAGTATAAATACCCCACATGTGACCCCATTTTGGAAAGAAGACACCCCAAGGTATTCAATGAGGGGCATGGCGAGTTCATAGAAATTTTTTTTTTTTGGCACAAGTTAGCGGAAATTGATATTTTTTATTTTTTTCTCACAAAGTCTCCCGTTCCGCTAACTTGGGACAAAAATTTCAATCTTTCATGGACTCAATATGCCCCTCACGGAATACCTGGGGGTGTCTTCTTTCCGAAATGGGGTCACATGTGGGGTATTTATACTGCCCTGGCATTCTAGGGGCCCTAAAGCGTGAGAAGAAGTCTGGAATATAAATGTCTAAAAAATTTTACGCATTTGGATTCCGTGAGGGGTATGGTGAGTTCATGTGAGATTTTATTTTTTGTCACAAGTTAGTGGAATATGTGACTTTGTAAGAAAAAAAAAAAAATTCCGCTAACTTGGGCCAAAAAAAAGACTGAATGCAGCCTTACAGAGGGGGGGGGGGATCAATGACAGGGGGGTGATCAATGACAGGGGGGGTGATCAATGACAGGGGGGTGATCAGGGAGTCTATATGGGGTGATCACCCAACTGTCATTGATCACCCCCCTGTAAGGCTGCATTCAGACGTCCGTATGATTTTTACGGATCCGATCAGTCTATCAGTGGATCCGTAAAAATCATGCGGACATCTGAATGGAGCTTTACAGGGGGGTGATCAATGACAGAGGGGTAATCAATGACAGGGGGGTGATCAGGGAGTCTATATGGGGTGATCACCACAGTCATTGATCACTCCCCTGTAAGGCTGCATTCAGACGTCCGTATGATTTTTACGGATCCGATCAGTCTATCAGTGGATCCGTAAAAATCATGCGGACATCTGAATGGAGCTTTACAGGGGGGTGATCAATGACAGAGGGGTAATCAATGACAGGGGGGTGATCAGGGAGTCTATATGGGGTGATCACCACAGTCATTGATCACTCCCCTGTAAGGCTGCATTCAGACGTCCGTATGATTTTTACGGATCCGATCAGTCTATCAGTGGATCCGTAAAAATCATGCGGACATCTGAATGGAGCTTTACAGGGGGGTGATCAATGACAGGGGGGTAATCAATGACAGGGGGGTGATCAGGGAGTCTATATGGGGTGATCACCACAGTCATTGATCACTCCCCTGTAAGGCTCCATTCAGACGTCTGTATGATTTTTACGGATCCGATCAGTCTATCAGTGGATCCGTAAAAATCATGCGGACATCTGAATGGAGCTTTACAGGGGGGTGATCAATGACAGAGGGGTAATCAATGACAGGGGGGTGATCAGGGAGTCTATATGGGGTGATCACCACAGTCATTGATCACTCCCCTGTAAGGCTGCATTCAGACGTCCGTATGATTTTTACGGATCCGATCAGTCTATCAGTGGATCCGTAAAAATCATGCGGACATCTGAATGGAGCTTTACAGGGGGGTGATCAATGACAGGGGGGTGATCAGGGAGTCTATATGGGGTGATCACCTCCGTCATTTATCACTCCCCTGTAAGGCTGCATTCAGACGTCCGTATGATTTTTACGGATCCGATCAGTCTATCAGTGGATCCGTAAAAATCATGCGGACATCTGAATGGAGCTTTACAGGGGGTTGATCAATGACAGGGGGGTAATCAATGACAGGGGGGTGATCAGGGAGTCTATATGGGGTGATCAGGGGTGATCAAGGGCTAATAAGGGGTTAATAAGTGACGGGGGGGGGGGGGGTGTAGTGTAGTGGTGCTTGGTGCAACATATTACTGAGCTGCCTGTGTCCTCTGGTGGTCGATCCAAACAAAGGGGACCACCAGAGGACCAGGTAGCAGGTATATTAGACGCTGTTATCAAAACAGCGTCTAATATACCTGTTAGGGGTTAAAAAAATCACATCTCCAGCCTGCCAGCGAACGATCGCCGCTGGCAGGCTGGAGATCCACTCGCTTACCTTCCGATCCTGTGAACGCGCGCGCCTGTGTGCGCGCGTTCACAGGAAATCTCGCGTCTCGCGAGAGGACGCACCGGCGCGTCCACCCAGAACAACAGGACCGCCGCAAAGACGCAATCCTGCGTACGGCGGTCCTGAGGTGGTTAAGCACCGGGCCCATTTTTGCTTTTGCATTTTTATTTCTTCCTCCCTACGTTCCAATAGCCATACCGTTTTTAATTTCTCATTCATATAACCATATGAGTGCTTTTTGTTTCATGGATAAGTTATATTTTTTTAAGGGCACCATTTAATTTACCATGTCTGTTATTGGACCATGTCAGTAGGGCCGCCGAAAATAGCTGAGCGCTGGCTCGGCTATTTCCATCTACCCCGTAGAAATGAATGGGAGCAGGGGCCGCACGTGCGCAGTGTGCTCCCATTCACTTGTATGGGAGCAGCGCTTGGTGTTGGACAGACCCCGGGAAACCCAGGGTCCTCCAGCCACAGCTCTCCCGCTCCGTTCTCTTTGTAGGTGCTGGTCCCAGAGGTGGTACCCGCACCTATCAGACAATGGGGGCATATCCTAGCGATATAACCCCCACTGTTCCCATTGTATGTGATGGGAATACCGCTTTAAGGCCCCTTATATTGCTCCCAGTAATTATAATGACCCCCTGAAGTGCCCCCAGTATGTATAATGCCCCCTGTAGTGTCCCTAATATGTATTATGGCCCCCTGTAATGCCCCCAATAGTTATTTCTCTGTGTAGTGCCCCAGTAGGTATAATGCCCCTCTGAGGTGACCCCAATCAGTATATGTCCCTTTTTTGTGCCCTTGTAAAATGCTTCTGTAATGTCCCTAATAGTTATAATGCCTCTCTGTAGGTATAATGTCCCTTGTTCTTAGTGTCCCCTGTGCTTAAAGTACCCCCCTCTAGTGCACCCAATACTTAGACTCCCCCTGTAGTTATAAAGCCCCCCCACATAGTGCCTCCCAGTACTATCTCCCCCCCCCCCCCCCCGATATCAAAAACTTAGTAGCTTCAGCACTTGAGGATAAAAGATCCACATTCTTTGTGTGAAATCCATTAAAAGATTAACATGATTCAGCTACAGCGATGACATGTTTCATGGTATGCCGGCCTGGATTCCTGCTGAGAGCAGGAGCGCACGGCGTCATTGGTTGCTATGACGCCGTGCGCTTCATGCCGCCGCTGCACTGCAGTAATACACTCGTATAGATCATACAAGTGTATTACTGTAGTGCAGCGGCGGCATGAAGCGCATGGCGTCATAGCAAAGAATGACGCTGTGCGCTCCCTTTTTGTCAGCAGGAATGCAGGCCGGCATACCACGGACCGTTCACGGCCTTCCGGAACACGGCCGTGTGCATTCGGCCTCAGGGCTCATGCACACGGATGCCGCCCGTGTGCCTTCCGCAATTTGCGGAACGGAACAGAAGGCCCATTATAGAAATTCTTGTCCGCAAAACGGACAAGAATAGGACATGCCTCCCATAATTTTTGCGGGGCCACGGAACGGAGCAACTGATGCAGACAGCACACAGAGTGCTGTTTGCATCTTTTGCGGACCCATTGAAATGAATGGTTCCATATATGGACCGTATACGGAATCAAAATACGGCCCGTATACTAAACGCAAAAAACGTTTGTGTGCATGAGCCCTTACTCATGGCATCATGTTGTTTGCCCAGTTTCAGCAAAAAACAAACAAATACATGCCTCTTCCTGTTTGCAGCCCAAGTTGCTGGCTTCTGGACACAGGTGGTCGCGTTTAAGTCAACACACTGACTACATCTTGACATACACGTGTGCGATGATCAGGGCCGGCTCCAGGTTCATGTGGGCCCTTGGGCGATAAATCCCAGTGGGCCCCCATGAGGCATTTTTTTACATTGACATGTCCCCCTGTGGCTCCTACACAGTATAATGACCCCCAGTGGCCCCTATACAGTATAATGACTACTAGTGGCCCTTCACACAGTATAATGAACCCCCAATCCCCCCCCCACTGTATAATGACCACCTGTGGCCCTGCATTCAGAATAATAACCCCCAGTCGCCCCCATTTAGAATAATGACCCCCAGTAGCCCCCACACTGGGGGAATACTGTATGGAGGGGGCTCTGGGGGTGATTATATTGAATGTAGGGTCATTGGTGATCATTATACTAAATGGGGGACACTGGGGGTCATTATACTATGTAAAGGGCCCTCACAGTATAATGACCCCACAGTGACCCTCCATTCAGAATAATGACCCCCAGTCGCCCCCACACTGGGGGTTATACTGTATAGAGGGGGCACGAGGGGTTATTATATTTAATGGGGGCTCTGGTGGTCATTATGCTAAATGGAAGGTCAATGGGGATCATTATACTAAATGGGGGGCACTGGGAGTCATTATACTGTGTAAGGGGCCCTCACAGTGTGATGAATGACCCCCCAGTGGCCCCCTCACATACCTATCATTGCAGGGGAGCTGGTGGTCCTGTCATTCACTAACCGCAGCTCCCTGCGCTCCTTCTCTACGGCGGCCCGCTGCAGCAGTGAGCCGGGCCTGGAGGAGAGAAGGAGATGTGCAGTGATGGAGCTAGAACTGACTGGGCCCCACAGCGAAATTTAGTACTCCCCCCTCCCCCCAATGTGTGTTCACATCACGGTTTTCCTATCGGTTTGATGCATAGAAATGTGCAGCACTCCACGTTTTTGTATCCTGCAGTGTCCAGTAAAAAATGCAGACGTTAACATATATGTTTTTTTACCATGGAATTGTATGGTGAACGGACGCCACTGTACGGCATCAGTCTGAGGCATCTGTTAACGCAGACATTTTTGGTATGCATTAAATGGATGGAAAAAATAGGATGTGAACCCGGCCCTAGTGTCAGAATAAGGCTACTTTCACACTTGCGGCAGAGAGTTCCGGCAAGCAGTTCCGTCGCCGGAACTGCCTGCCGGATCAGGCAAAATGTATGCTAACTGATGGCATTAGTAAGATGGATCAGGATTCTGATCAGTCGAAAAAATGCATTGAAATGCCGGATCCGTCTTTCCGGTGTCATCCGGCAAAAACGGATCCGGCATTTATTTTTTCACCTTTTTTTCAGTCTGTGCATGCGCATACCGGAAGGACGGATCCGGCACTAATACATTCCTATGGGAAAAAATGCCGGATCCGGCATTCAGGCAAGTCTTCAGTTTTTTTAGCCGGAGATAAAACCGTAGCATGCTACGGTTTTCTCTTTTGCTTGATCAGTCAAAACGACTGAACTGAAGACATCCTGATGCAAACTGAACGGATTACTCTCCATTCATAATGCATGGGGATATGCCTGATCAGTTCTTTTCCGGTATAGAGCCCCTGTGACGGAACTCTATGCCGGAAAAGAAAAACGCTAATGTGAAAGTACCCTAAGCACCAGTACACAGCGGAGCAGCGTGGCGGAGAGGGGAGGCCGCCATGTACTGACAGAGCGCTAACTGGTCCTGGTGGTCAGTGATGAGGACTGTTTTCCAAGGATCATTTTCTACTGGGAAATACAGGGCACAGTATAATACACTAGAATCTATATAATATAAAGATATTAGCCCTACCCCTGAATGATAATACAATTAGGGGGTCATTTATTATATAGAAATACGTCTATATTAGGCGTATTTCTGACACAGATGTGGCGCAAAGGTCCTTAACACCGCAATCTGTATCTTTTCCCGCTCATGCCAGGTCTAAAAAAAGTGGTGTGGGCAGGGAAGGGATACAGTTATGGCCATGCAGTTATTGGATACCACCGCCATATAGTGATAACACCGCCATATAGTGATAACACCGCCATACAGTGACCGGATAAAAGGGTATAAGAGGGCACTGCACAGGGTGTGGTAGGAGGGCACAATGCAGGGTATAAAGGGGCACAGTACGGGGTGGGGGGCACAGTACGGGGTGGGGGGCACAGTCACATGACCCTGTGACGTTAGAAGGTCCTTATGGTGAATGCGGTTCAGATGCCACCATAATGAGAGGCAGAGGAGTGAGACAGGGGCCCTGGATGGACAGGAGGGGTGGACACAGCAAGTAGGTGGGAGGGGCTCTGAGGGGGATTCATACAAGAAGTAGTGGCAGGAGGTCTGTGCAGGGCAGCAATAAGAAGGTGGAACAGGAGCTCTGGATACATGAGGGAGGAAAGGAGACAGCAGGGGATCCATGAGGATGAGAGAGGACAGGATATGGGGGGGGGGCAGGTGTCATGGAGGCAAACTGCTTAATGAAACAGTAACACAACTAAATAGAATGAAGCAGCAGCAGATTCCCCCTTCCTTCTATCCCACAGACAAGAGACAGTCACAGTGCAGACTCACAGACTGTGTTCACACTTCTCTGCTCCAGCCCTGCGGTCTCTCTCCTCAGGCAGTGTGTCCTGTGTAGAGGGGGCGTGTCCTGTGTAGAGGGGGCGTGTTCTGAGTCTCTGCAGCTCAGAGGGCCCACCAAAGGGGTACTGCGTATGTGAAATGACAGCAGTGAGAGCTCCCATCTGTATTGATGGAAGTGCTCATAGCAGCTCAGTGGGCCCCCCCAGGAGCATTGGGCCCCGGCACTTGCCCGGGGATGCCGGTTTATGACGCTGGCCCTGGCGATGATGTCCTCTTTTCGCCTGAGAACCGGCACAGGTGATTGCTTGGCGATCGACTGCTCCGTTCTACTCTTTTCTATGTCAGTGGCCTATGACAGTGAGTCGCGGGGCAATAATTCAACTGTATTCTCTGCTATCACAACATTTGAGGCGTGGACAAAACATCTGGGCCCAAGACCTGGATGTTTTGACCTGGGGTCGCCCCTGATTTTATCCATTCCTATTTAATTTCACTTTAGTATAATTCAAAGAAGGAAAGTTTGTTTGCAAATGAACATATGCGGCTTTGTGTTGCTAAAAAAAAAAAAAAAAACACAAACAGGTTTTCAGTTGACAATTGATCTTGAGCTTTTTCCAAGCTTTGTCTTGTCAGTCAGCTGTTTACTTCCCCTTCCTATACACTTTAATTAACCCCTTCAGGACCCTGCCATTTTTCACCTTAAGGAAAGCAAATCTGACATGTGTCACTTTAAGTGGTGGTAACTTTAAACCGCTTTTACTTATCCAAGCCATTCTGAGATTGTTTTCTCGTCACATATTGTACTTCATAACAGTGGTAAATTTGAGTCAAAATATTTCACTTTTATTTATAAAAAAAAATACCAAATTTACCAAAAATTTGGATAAATTCACAATTTCTCTGCTTTTAAAACAGATCGTAATACCTCCTAATATAGTTACCGTATTTGTGCTCTATAAGACGCACCGGCCCATAAGACGCACCTAGGTTTTAGAGGGGGACAATAAGAAAAAAATATTTTTCATTACACCTAAGGTCAGATCAGCAATCAGACCCCCAATGTTAATCAGACCTCAGATCACAGCCCCAATCAGACCCCCAATGTTAATAATACCCCAATAAGACCTTAGATCAGACCCGCAATCAGACCTCAGCTCACACCCAAAAGTGAATGACCCCCAATCAGACCTCAGATATGAGCCCCAATATAAATAAGACTCCATTCAGACCTCGGATCAGACCCCCAGTCTCAAATCAACCCCCCATGCCTCTTTTGACTAGCCCCAGTCTCATATCAGTCCACATGCCTCTTTTGGCTAGCCCTAGTCTCATATCAGCCCCCATTGCCTCTTTTTGTCAGCCCCCATTGCCTCTTTTTGTCAGCCTCCATTGCCTCTCTCAGGCCCCATTGCCTCTTTATCAGCCCCATATTGCTTCAGAGGAAAAAATAAAAACAGTCACTTACCGCTCCTCACCATCGCGATCCTCTTCATCCGGCTGTCAGCTGTGCTCTGTGAACTGGTGCGCAGCCCTGCACAGCCGACAGCCGAGGACCAGGAAGCAGTGAGTACAGATCCTTAACCGCTCAAAGAGGACCTTTCACCTTGAAAAACATTGTGAACGAAGTATGCTGCCATGGAGAGCGGCGCCCGGGGATCTCACTGCACTTACTATTACCTCTGGGCGCCGCTCCGTTCTCCCGTTATAGGCTCCGGTATGTTCTCTCACTAAGTTATAGTAGGCGGTGTCTGCCCTTGTCCTGTGGGCGTCTCCTTCTCCTAGGCTGTAGCGCTGGCCAATCGCAGCGCACAGCTGACAGCCTGGGAGAAAAAAACTCCCAGGCTGTGAGCTGTGCGCTGCGATTGGCCAGCGCTGCAGCCTAGGAGAAGGAGACGCCCACAGGACAAGGGCAGACACCGCCTACTATAACTTAGTGAGTAAAGATACCCGAGGGGATAACGGGAGAACGGAGCGGCGCCCAGAGGTAATAGTAAGTGCAGTGAGATCCCCGGGCGCCGCTCTCCATGGCAGCATACTTAGTTCACAATGTTTTTCAAGGTGAAAGGTCCTCCGGTACTAATGAGCGCTTCCATAATGTAAGCCGCTCCTTATTATACGCCCCACGCGTCTTATGGGGCGAAAAATACAGTATTACTTTACATTTCCCATATGTCTACTTCATGTTTTGGATCATTTTGTAAATGACATTTTCTTTTATGGGGACGTTAAAAGGCTTAAAGGTTAGAAGCAAATCTTAAAATTTTTAAGAAAATTTCCAAAGCCCAATTTTAAGGACCAGTTCAGGTCTGAAGTCTGTTTGTGGGGCTTAAATAATTTAAATCACCAATAAATGGCCCCATTTTAGAAACTAAACCCCTCAAGGTATTCAAAACTGATTTTACTAACTTTGTTAACCCTTTAGGTGTTCCACAAGAATTAAAGGAAAATGTAGATAAAATTAACTTTTTTGCCAGATTTTCCTTTTTAATAAATTTTTTCCAATAACAAAGCAAGGATTAACAGCCAAACAAAACACAACATTTATTGCTCTGATTCTGTAGTTTACAGAAACACCCCATATGTTGTCTTAAACCGCTATACGGGCACGTGGCAGGTCGCAGAAGGAAAGGAACGCCATATGATTTTTGGAAGGCGGATTTCAGTGGGATAATTTTAAGTTGCCATGTCACATTTGAGGACTCCCTGATGCACCCCTAGAGTAGAAACTCCAAAAAAGTGACCCCATTTTGGAAACTATGAGATGAGGTGGCAGTTTTGTTGGTACTATTTTGGGGTACATACGGTATGATTTTTAATTGCTCTATTTTACACTTTTTTTGTGAGGCAAGGTAACAAAAAAATAGATGTTTTGGCCAGGGCTGTGGAGTCGGTAGATAAATGTTCCGACTCCGACTCCTCAGTTTTATGTACTTCCGACTCCGACTCCCCGACTCCGACTCCTCTGTATTAATATGCAAATGTATTTTATACATTCCTTGAGGGAAAGAAACGCTACCTACCACAGGACTACTGGCTGGGAAGCCAACAGTCTACTGTATTGCACAGTTTAAGCAAAAGACAAACACAATGAAAACAAAGGAGGATCCAGGAAGGGGCATTTATTCTAAAACATGATTTTCCTAGGAGAATCCCATAGTCATGTTTAAAGTTTAAGCTAACAATCGGAGTTTACAAGTTTTTATAGCCTTGGCTAAATGACAGCAGTTTTTCCAATGGTTTACAGCTTCAGTCTTGAACTATTGGCCCTCCATTCCCTTCACTTATACAAGTGTCTCACTCTCTAGTCCTGCAAAAAACATATTTATTTAATCCCTTATCAGTGAGAGGCTAGGTTACACATGGACGCTGCGTTCCCTGTAAAAGCAGAACACAACACTATGGAAAGTATAAGTATTGCAGCTCCTAATTGTGCGTTGCGTGCCATATAGTGAAGGACATGAAAAGCATGCTTCTTCACGGTCACTTAACGTGTTCGTTTTGCGGTTACGTGAGGCACTGCATGCATTGGTCTTTATTCTTACAGTAGAGAAGTCATTAATTATACCTTTTTGTGAATTGGGACATTTAAACTTGCTTTTTTTTAATTTTTTATTCCAATCTAAATTTAGTAGGAGTCGGTGCATTGTTTGCCGACTCCGACTCCAGGTACCCAAAATTTCCCCCGACTCCGACTCCACAGCCCTGGTTTTGGCACTGTTTTTATTTTTTGTTTTCTACAATGTTCGTCTGACAAGGTTAGATCATGTGCTATTTTTATAGAGCAGTTTGTTACGGACGCGACAATGCCAAATATGACAACTTTTTTTTTAAAATAATTTTTTAGTGTGTCCATATTTTGAGAGCCATAGTTTTTATTTTTTATTTTTAGGGTGACTGTCTTATGTAGGGGCTCATTTGTTTTGGTATGAGATGACTGTTTGGTACTATTTTAGGATGCATATAACTTTTTGATCACTTGGTATTACACTTTTTGTGATGTATGGTGACAAAAAATGGCTTTTTTGACACTGTTTTTTATATTTTTTACAGTGTTCACCTGAGGGGTTAGGTCATGTGATATTTTAATAGACCTGGTTGTTACGGACACAATGATGCCGAATATGTCTACCTTTTTTTATTTTTTTCACTTTTAACACAATAAAAGCATTAAAAAAAATAAAAAAAATCATGTTTTAGTGTCTCCATATTCTGAGAGCCATAGTTTTTTTTTATTCTTTTCCCGATTTGTTTTATGTAGGGGCTCATTTTTTGCGGGATGAGGTGACAGTTTGGTACTATTTTGGGAGGCATACACCTTTTTGATCAGTTGGTGTTGCACTTTTTGTGATGTAAGGTGACTGAAAAAGTGATTGTTTTAGCACAGTTTTTATTTTTTTCTACGGAGTTCAGGTGAGGGGGTGGATCATGTGATATTTTTGTAGAGCCAGTTGTTACGGATTCGGCATACCCAGTATGCCTTTTTTTTTTTTTTTTTTCTTGAAACTTCAGCTTTTATGCCGACAGCCTGCCTGTGAGACCCAGCCTAAGGGCTGGATCTCACAGGCTTTCGTAGAAGGCAAGCCCCGATGCCTATGGAAGGCATCGGGCTTGCCTTCTCTGCCATCTGTTCCCTAGGGACCCAAAGGAGATACGGAGGGCACCTGTACCCTCCGCCAACCCTCTGCATGCCGCGGTCAGCTTTGACAGCAGCATACAAGGGATTAACACGCCGTCATCTGTGTTTTCACCGATGCCTGTGTATGCAGCAGGGGCCCGGCTGTCAGGGACTGCCGGGTCTGTGCCGCTGATCGGGCGCGTGCAGGAGCCGTACATGTACGACACTGGTCCTTAAGTCACGTCCACCAGCGCCGTACATGTAAGGCGAGGGTCCTTAAGGGGTTAATATTGGTCAATTGTTTCTGTATACTTAAATTACTAATGCCGGTGTCAGAATTTAGTAAATTAAAGTACCTGTATTCTGCAGTTATTAGCCGGTTTCCCTCTACAGTCTCTACTTCTCCGTTGTCCCTGAAGAATAAATACTAAATGTTTCCCATATAAAGCACATGAAAACCAGGATTCTGCTTTTTCCTTCATTATTTTGTACAGAGCATTAGAAAGTTGTATTGATAAGTATTAATGTGGATGAAGTGCTTGTGTATGATATAACACTTATTAGCTGGGCAGTGTCTGTCTGTGTGTCTCCGCTTTTCTCTCACTGCAGCTCACTCCTCCTTCCCCTTCCCTCTCCATAAACTTCTATGGTATCTTGTAATCTGATCCTTCAGTGAGCGGACCGACCATCTTTGTCTCAGAGTTCTGTCCGCATCTTTTGCGGCCCCATTGAAGTAAATGGGTCCGCATCCGTGCTGCCAAAACTGCGGCTTGGATGCGGACCAAAACAATGGCTGTGTGCATGAGGCCTAAGAGTGTTAGTTTAGGAAGTTTTAGGGGGGAGGCCTGATGAGATATATCAGATGGTTTTGCCTGTACTTATGCAAACTTGTGTGAAAAGTTAGTGACCATTCAAGTATTAATTTTACATGCACGGTTTGCTGTTTTAACTAATACATTTTGGTTTACTCCAAAAGGTACTCTATACCACCAGAACATGGAAAGAGACTGGAAAGGCTGGCTCAAGGTAAACACTTTTTTTTTGCATATTTACATGGTCATATCTGTATGTATAATTGTAATCAGCTTCCTGTAATCAGTTGTAATCAGGTAACATGATGAAAACAATTTGTACTAATTTGTGACTGATATTATTTATTTAAATATATTTTAACCCCTTTCAGCCAAAGCTATTTTTGGCCAGTCGCTGGAAACTTGTTTTTTAAAAGGGTTCTCCGGGCTTTTAATATTGATGACCCATCCTCAGGATAGGTCATCAATATCAGATCGGCTGGGGGTCCGACACGCCCGCCCATCAGCTGTATGAATTTAAGGTGGGGGTGTAAGAGCGTATCATGGGTGGCAGAGGACACATTTCTTAAAACCGTATAACCTTACCTAATAGATAATTAAAACACGAGACAATTCAGTGTGGAATAAATAGGCCGTGTTGCTTTATTTGGGGTTTTACCAGGTTATCATACCAATTTATCAAAATACTGAATTAATAAATATCAATAAATAATCCAACCATAAAATATAAATAATTGAATAAATACTTAAATCTCATTAACTTATGGACCATTAAGT
>NC_053390.1:362039085-362171335 GCF_905171765.1 Bufo bufo
AGGTAATTTATTGAATTAAACTTGATAAATGATGATAGAGGTCAAAGAAAAATCCTGTCTCCGGCTCTGTGATGCATGTCTGACAAACAAGAAAATATTGCAGGACACATGGTGTATGCTCGCAGAAGAGGAAGAATTACAAGATGAATGACATGAAATTCCAGCATAGATAACATATAAAACCAAAGATAACAATGGCCACTAGATAGCAGCAAAGAGCAATTAGTATAGTGGATAACAGATATTACATAGCATACCGTATTTTTCACCCCATAAGATGCACTTTCCCCACCAAAGTGGGGGGGAAATGCCCCTGCGTCCTATGGAAGCGCTCATTAGTACCGGAGGACCAGGAAGGGGTCAAGGCTCTGTACTCACCGCTTCCTGGTCCTTGGCTGTCGACTGTGCAGTGGATGTGCACAGCGTGAGGGTGCTCTGCAACCTCACGCTGTGCGCGCCGGTTCACAGCACAGATGACGGAGGAGGAAGACAGAGCGCAGGCAGTGAGAAGCGGCCGCGTCCAGGAGCAGGCGAGGTAAGTGGTGTATTTATTTATTTTGTGATCTGAGGCTGGGGGCTGCTGAAACATGGCTGGGGACTGATGAAACATGGCTACGGGCTGATCAAACATGGTTGGGGGCTGCTAAAACATGGTTGAGGGCTGCTGAAAAATGGCTAGGAGCTGCTGAAACATGGCTACGGGCTGATCAAACATGGTTGGGGGCTGCTAAAACATGGTTGGGGATGCTGAAACATGGCTGGGGGATGCTGAAACATGGATGGGGGCTGATCAAACATGGTTGGAGGCTGCTGAAACATGACTATGGGCTGCTGAAACATGGTTGGGGGGCTGCTGAAACATGGTTGAGGGCTGCTGAAACATGGCTAGGGGCTGCTGAAACATGGCTACGGGCTGATCAAACTTGGTTGGGGGCTGCTAAAACATGGTTGGGGATGCTGAAACATGGCTGGGGGATGCTGAAACATGGATGGGGGCTGATCAAACATGGTTGGAGGCTGCTGAAACATGGCTATGGGCTGCTGAAACATGGTTGGGGGGCTGCTGAAACATGGTTGGGGGCTGCTGAAACATGGCTGGGTGCTGCTGAAACATGGTTGGGGGCTGCTGAAACATGGTTGGGGGGTGATCAAACATGGCTGGGGCAAAGAAATATGGCTGGGGGCTATGAGATATAGCAGGGGGATGATATGAGGCATGGGGTTTCATCTGAATGGGGGTCTTCTTTATATTGGGCTCTGATCTGAGGTCTTATTAACATTGGAGTCTGATCTGAGGTCTGATTGAGGGTCTTATTAACATTGGGAGTCTGATTGGGGCCGTGAGCTGAGGTCTGATTAATATTGGGGGGCTGATTGCTAATCTGATCTGAGGTCTAATGAAAAATTTTTTTTTCCTTATTATCCTTCTCTAAAACCTAGGTGCGTCTTATCGGCCAGTGCGTCTTATAGAGCGAAAAATACGGTAATTATGGATTGCAAATGAGAGCCATTAGCTGGAACAGCACATTGGTTTTTTGACCATATAATTTGCTATTGTTTTATAATCTAAGCTTTCATCTATAGTTTAAAAAAAATTCACGCATTCTTACGGGATATAATTTTTTTATGGGGATGTAGAAAGCAATGACTTTCCAAATCTGGCAGGGAGGAGTTTCATCGACACTGGCAATAAGGATTGTCCTGATCACCTGATCAAAATGTCCATTTAATCCTCAGGAATGACTTTTCAAACTAATGATTGTTTGCTGGTGGTTTATAAAGTTATTCCATGTAAAGAGGCTCTTCTTTTTTGCCAGTGTAGTTAAATCACTTTCTTGGTTATTCCCATAGCAACATTAGCTGATTCCTGGGAGTCCTAGCAAGGGAATAACCACAATCAGCTTATTTCCATGTGACATACTATGACAAAAGGGGTAATCACAACCAGATAGTTTTTAAAAGCTAAAATGTATTGATCTACTAATAATTAGCGGCAATTTATCATTTTAAATGCATGCAAGGTTGCAGAGGGTCATATTGCAAATCTGTCATATACTTATGGTCTTCCTTTCCCAGTTCATTTTTGGGTTTCTGCGGATTTTGGTGGCAGGTATTTTTGTAACAGTTGGTGGTCCAAGTGCAAACACTGGGCACCTGGACTAGTAATTCCCAATAATCCCTGGTGAATGATACAATATAAATGAATGGGCTAGTGGCATGGTTCCTGTGCTGGCAGTCTCTTAATTTATATGCTGTGTTTGATTGCACCACGTGTTCCTGCACTTAGTGACCTTAGCAGGATTAAGCCCTCACACTGACAGTCAGATCCTGTACTATAACAGAAATAAGGTATTCCAAGTCACAGAGCCTCTGCAAACAGTTCTCATAATGAGTGCTGTGTTCCTAATGTATAAGCACTGCTCCACATTTGGGTGGTTGCTAGAGAACCTCATGATATGAGTGATGACATCACAGGGATTCCATTTGCAGAGGTGGCTTGAAGGCATGCTGAGAAGATGCGATCCACATTTTCTTTGCGTGCAATGGTATACTGGTATCTTTTTGTTGTTATCATTGGATCACTGTTATCAGTGATCTGTGTATGGGGATGGCAAGGAACATATAGATAATATGTTCCTTGCTATACTGTACCACATAGAAAACTATTATTTAAAATAAATGAAAATAATTATTTAACTAATACAATATTATGTAACAAAATATAAATAAATAAAATGAATATAAAACATACAAAAATTAAAAAAGTGCACATGTATCCTGTACTAAAACATTTCTGTGGTTGGATGATTATCCTCCATGTACAGAGGCTGCATCTGAAGTTACTGAACAAATTACATCAAAACAAAGCATGGAAAAAATTAACTTTTTTCCTATTTGTAACCTTTTGTCCCTTAATAATACCTATCATATTAATTAACATCAACTCTAATTTAAATTTGCTCTGCTCATGAAGGACGAAAACACCACTGGCAATGAAAGTTCTAAGTAGCTACACTGAACAAAAATATAAATGCGACACTTTTGGTTTTGCTCCCATTTTGCATGAGCTGAACTCAAAGATCTGAAACATTTTCTACATACACAAAAGACCCTTAAGGCCTCATGCACACGACCGTTGTGTGTTTTGCGGATCCGCAAAACACGGATAGAGTACCTGTGCGTTTCTCAATTTGCGGAACGGCACAGACAGCCTTTAATATAACTGCCTATTCTCTTGTCTGCAAAGCGTGGACAAGAATAGGACAGGTTATATATTTTTTTTTTTGCGGGGCCACGGAACTAAGCAATGGATGCGGACAGCACATGGAGTGCTGTCCGCATATTTTGCGGTCCATTGAAGTGAATGCATCCGCGCCGCCAAAACTGTGGCTCGGATGCGGACTAAAACAACGGCCGTGTGCATGAGGCCGAACTTTCAAATATTGTTCAAAAATCTGTCTAAATCTGTGTTAGTGAGCACTTCTCCTTTGCCGAGATAATCCATCCCACCTCACAGGTGTGGCATATCAAGGTGCTGATTAGACAGCATGAATATTGCACAGGTGTGCCTTATAGAAAGAATATTATTGGTATATAACACCCCTGCCTCAATCACTTTTTTGCTGGGGCAACTGGTATATCACACCAGTAGAATTTATTTGCTGAAATAGCGTTTGTCACTCTGTGTAGCTGCGGTAACGCAGCAAAACCGCAAACAAATGCTGCACTACCGAAATGCACTATATAGAAAGTATATTATTGGTATATAACACCATGCCTCAATCACTTTTTTGGGGGGGGGCAACTGGTATATCACACTAGTAGAAATTATTTGTTCCAATAGCGTTTGTCACTCTGTGTAGCTGCGGTAACGCAGCAAAACCGCAAACAAATGCTGCACTATTCAAATGCACTATATAGAAAGTATATTATTGGTATAAAACACCCCTGCTTCAATCAGTTTTTTTTTGGGGGGGGGCAACTGGTATATCAAACCAGTAGAAATAATTTGTTCCAATAGCGTTTTTCCCTCTGTGTAGCTGCGGTAATGCAACAAAACCGCAAACAAATGCTGCACTACCCAAATGCACTATATAGAAAGTATATTATTGGTATATAACACCCATGCCTCAATCACTTTTTTTGGGGGGCAACCAGTATATCCCATCAGTATAAATTATTTGTTCCAATAGCGTTTGTCACTATGTGTAGCTGCGGTAACGCAGCGAAACCGCAAACAAATGCTGCACTACCCAAATGCACTATATAGAAAGTATATTATTGGTATATAACACCCCTGCTTCAATCAGGTTTTTTTTTGGGGGGGGGGCAACTGGTATATCACAGCAGTTAAAATGATTTGTTCCAATAGCGTTTGTCACTCTGTGTAGCTGCGGTAAAGCAGCGAAACCGCAAACAAATGCTGCACAACCCAAATGCACTATATAGAAAGTATATTATTGGTATATCACACCCCTGTCTCATGCACTTTTTTGGGGAAGCAAATGGTATATCACACCAGTAGAAATTATTTGTTCCATTAGCGTTTGTCACTCTGTGTAGCTGCGGTAACGCAGCGAAACCGCAAACAAATGCTGCACTACCCAAATGCACTATATAGAAAGTAAATTATTCGTATATCACACCCCTGCCTCAATCACTTTTTTTGGGGGGGGCAACTGGTATATCATACCAGTAGAAATTATTTGTTCCATTAGCGTTTGTCACTCTGTGTAGCTGCGGTAACGCAGCGAAACCGCAAACAAATGCTGCACTACCCAAATGCACTATATAGAAAGTATATTATTCGTATATCACACCCCTGCCTCTATCATTTTTTTGGGGGGGCGACTGGTATGTCACACCAGTTGATATGATTTGTACCAATAGCGTTTGTCACTCTGTGTAGCTGCGGTAACACAGCAAAACCGCAAACAAATGCTGCACTATCCAAATGCACCATATAGAAAGTATATTATTGGTATATAACACCCCTGCTTAAATCAGTTTTTTGGGGGGCAACTGGTATATCACACCAGTAGAAATTATTTGTTCCAATAGCATTTGGCACTCTGTGTAGCTGAAGTATCGCAGTAGAAATGCACACAACTTCTGCACAATACAAATGCACTATAATATACTTTTTTGTTAGAAAGTATATTATAAGTATATCACACCCCTCAGTAAGTCACACCTATCGATAGCACACCTATACCAGTCCTTAAAAGGACTTTTGTGGCCCTATTAGCTAGCGTTTGGTGTCCCTAACAGTCTGTCCCTGCTCCCCACAGCAACCTCTCCCTACACTGGCAAAAGACTGAATATAAAATGGCGGCCAGATCAGGTTTATTTATAATGTAGGGGGTATGTCCATGTGCTGAAATGTCTCAATTGGCTGTCCTGTACCACCTGATGGATGTGTCATGGGTTAAAGTTCTTCACAATGTAAAAGAATATGGCGCTGGCAGACATCGCCATATGTTCGCCCATTCTGCGAACCGCGAACGAGCCAAGTTTGCCGCGAAACGACCACTGGGCGAACCGCAAGGCCATCTCTAATCACTACACACCATTCTTCTAATCAGTCAATCTGTCCATGCAGACGTGCGCTTCTGTGCATCTCTTGCTTTAATTCCAGTTCATTATTGTTCTCTCAACCACCGGGACCCACAACGTTAAACAGTGCTGACATTTTAGACTAGGCTCGTAACATTTTGCCGAAGTGATAAACCAAGATCTCTCATTTGAAGAATTTTGTCCCTTTCAGTTTGTGGCAAATGCCGGTAACTAGCACATATATATACAGGAACCATCACACAGTCATCCCACATGACTTGATATGATTTTTGAGGTTTTATGTGGCTAAAAAAAAGTTGCCTTCAATCTGGCTTTCATGCCCCTTCCATGTGCCACAGACTAGACCTAGGAGCTTGATATCATCTGCAGATCTTAAGCGACAAATGCTACTTTTGCATAATCTTATGGCTTGTCCTTCTTGGTGTTGCAATATCAGTGTTGAAGGGCGTAGTCTAGAGGATTCTAATTTTAAATCTATGATTTTTATCTTCATGCTCACTTGTGTTCCTGCTGTGCAATGCATGAAGAGGACTTCTGGGCATGGGCACATAATGGAGATGACTCCAGGAGTCATTCACATATTGCACAGCATAGCCCGATTGTGGCAGTACAGTGGGGAAATGCAAGTGCATAACAAAGATAAAAATTGGAAATCAGTGTGCTAAAAACTTCACTGGTTACTGCTTATGGTTTCTGAGATGATGGTTTCTTTAAAGGAGCTGTCCCATGACAGCATAGATAGCTTGTAATCAGTTTTCTGTGAAAGTCCAATACAGTTGAAAGGGGAACACGGGATCCCATTCTAATGATTGTCGGGGGCCACAGCAGATGGAGCCCAGCCGATCAGATGCTTATCCTCTCTTCTAGTCAACCCCTTTCAGTTTATAAGACAAACTTAAAATTTACCAATGCCAGACAAACTTCAAATTTGCCAATGCCAGATTCAAAAAATTTCCACAAGTTTCAAGAGTTAAAATTCCTTTATACCATTTCAAGAAATAGAAGGCATTCTTAATGGCAAGACACCCACTTATAGTATATAAAGGAGTAACACAACAAATAATTGAACTACAAAAGGAGAAAGAAAATAGGCAGACATTAACATGTCAAGAGGCGGCAATCAGAACATCACATAACTATTAAGTAACAATAACTTCCACGCGAACCCACCAAGCTTTTGAAATATATCAGTGTATCACTGTAAGCACAGCTTCTGGGGACAGCTACAATGTTGACGTTGATTATGTTGACAGCTAACTGCAATGTTAAATTGTTGTTCTTGGAATTGGATTGACAATAAAATGTTTCATCTCCGCTACTTTGTAACCACTGACACATTTTCAAACTGTTTTGTCATTGAAAGAGTGGGACAGAACTGTTGGCTGTAGCAGAGGAACTTTTTTAACGTCTTGACAGAATTTCATGATAATAAAGTGGATATTTGCACATATCATTTTAAGAAGAAATACCCAATCAGCTCTTTGAAAAAATTGGAGAACTGTCACAGGGAGACGGTGGCGCACTCTCCCTTCGCAGCACCGCCGGCATTCCGCGCGCATATCCGAGCGAGGACGTGGGCGGCGTCCTCGTCTCCATGGGGACCATGGGGCAGGGAGGATCTGGCCGCGCATGCCTCCTCTGAGTGGCTGGCGTCCTCCGTTCCCTAGACAACAAGCAGCAGGAGAGCTGAGCGCCGATAATGATGATTAGTGCTTGGTTATGTTGTGCTGTTATGCAAGTCACGTGACGCTGGCCCCGTCATGTGACTTACCAGTCTGGGCTATTTAAACAGGCAGCCTGCTTGCCCCAGGTTGCCTGTGATTGGTCTTTCTACCTTCACCAGTGTTCCTATTGTTACCTTGCTATTGTGTTTGGATTTCGGCTTTATTTCTGACCTTGACCTTGTTACCTCTTTGGAATTGACGTGACCTCTTGGCTTCTGACTTTGGTTTGTGTTTACCTTGCTAATGTGTTTTCCCTTTGTGTACCTGCGTGACCTCCTGGCTTTGACCTTTGCTTCCCTTACTCTGTTACGTGTTACTCTAGCATTCTTCCGGCCCCTGCACGTATCTAAACTAGGGACCGCCGCCAAGTGGTTCACTGTCAGTTAGGATGGGCCGTGTAAGTAGGTAGGAACAGAGGTGCGGGTGGAGATCAGGGCTGCACTCTTCCCACCCCTGCGTGACAAGAACATTGTAGTTGAAGGTTTTCCACTTGTTAGAGGGATGAGACGCTGTGGGCGGTTAGGGATTCTGGAGGAAGGCGTTTTCGGCACTGTAAGAGGGGCGTTACTGGGCACACAAAGGGGAACATAATGCCCCTCTGGGCACCTTCAGGGTTAATTTGCATAATTATAAAAGTCGTTTTTCTGCAAAACTACTGGACGGATTACAATATAGAACAGCACAGCCGATTCAAGGTAAGCTGTGGAGCATGACTGGTTTAAAATCAGAATTTGTGTTATGAGAGGTGACAGAATCCCTTTAATGACGTCCCAATCAGTATATGCCCAAGGCTATTGCAAGTGTGGAGTGAAGGCTAGTCCATCTGGTCTAATCCCACAGAAGAGCTAGTGTAGCACATATTGCTAAAAAAAAAATGATGGCTTGTGTAGGCCAATGGCAGGAATTGTATTGGACGGAGTGTATATCTCGCCCAGAAAGTTAAGCTGGGTGAGATATTAAAAGCCGGATAGTGTTGTTTTGTTCAGGAGCCTAGTTTCTAAACTGTTGATAAATGATAAAACCTGGGCCGGCTTTGTTGGAGTGGTGAAGAGGTGGTGGTGGGACTCACCACTCCCACTCCACTACAGAGAGTGTGGGAAACTCAGCATGTTCAGCTGAGGAAAAAGCATATCTCAGAGGTGTTTAAAAGCCTGAGTAAACCAGTAGGGCTTGCTGGGAGAAGAGCCTAGCTGACAGACACAGGCAATCTGTAGGCTGCTAATAGGTCCAAGTCTTACCGACGTCCATAGGAGCGGGAGGCAGGAGTGCTCAGTTACTACAGGAGCTGAGCCAGGTGAACGCTGTTTGGTGCTTTTTCTGTTTATTTTGTCTAGCTCGTCTGGAGATGAAATAAAGCTTTACGTTACCTTACTCTGACAGGTGAGTCTGTGTCACCGCCACGTGGCTCTGTCACGCTTCCAAACCCTACACTTGCTATAATAGAACGATATTGCAACACATTGCATTGTAACTGTGTATGGGCCTGAACATCCGCTCACAAATAACAGTTGCATGCAGATCTCTGTTCACTGCTAAAAGTGGCTACAATGGGCACATGAGCATAAGAACTTGACTATAGAGCAATAGAAGTTAGTGGCCTTCTTGGATGAATCTCACTTTTCTTTACATCATGTGGACAGTTGAGTGCATGTGCATTGTTTACCCGGGTGAAGAAATGCCACCAAGTGTACCTTAGGGAGAAGACAAGCCAGCAGAAGCAGTTTGAAGCACTGTGCAATGTTGGCATGTTTCACCTACCTAAAAATTGTTGCAGACCTAGTACACCACTAATGCAATAATATTTCCTAATGGCAGTGGTCTCAGCAGGATAAGGCGCATTGTTTACTGTTCAGGCGAATTTACTGTTCAGGTGGAATGTTGACTTGGCCTCCAAATTCCCCAGATCTCAATCCAGTCAAGCATCTGTGAAATGTGCTTACAAAACTATTTTAATCTATTAGGATTCAACCTCACATCTAACTGGACTCAAACAGGGGTCTCAGATATATGGGCCACACATGGGCAGTGTGCATTTTAAATATAGTACAATACACATGTGTCACACTCACCACCCTCACTGGAAGTGCACATTAGTTAATCGTGCCCCCCCCTAATGAGATATCATGGGCCACAGAAAACTGTCTCAGGGGGCCGTGTGTTTAAGACCCCTGACTTAAAGGAACGACATATACCACAGAACACCTTCATAGGTCTTGTGAAGTTAATACTTCAATGGGTAGCTGTTATGACATCCTTGTTTGAGTGCAAAGGTTTTATACTGGGTTCTAACTTGCTTGTTCCTGATTACGTTATGTGACCACTGCCTACCCTTCATCACATGAGGATTTATGGAGGAGTAATCCATAGTTGTGGCAGTCAGATGTAAACTAATTATGGTGGCCTACTGAAACATGCATGGGTCTCTAGACCAGTTCACATGAACCTAAGTTATGTAGAGGCCCGCGCCTCTACATAACTTAGGCAGATGAACTACCTGCGCTGGAAGGACGAACAGCGGCATCTAAATCGCCGATCTTCATAAATGTCCCCCTATGTTACTATTTAGGTGTTAAGATAGGCTGCACCCCTTCTTCCCTTTACCACCTCAACTACCCACCATTATTCAACCATATTAAAAATGATTTGATGAGGCGGAGTAATCTCCCACTCAATATGCTGGGAATATGTCATCTGATAAAGATGTCTTGCTTTGCGAGACTCCTGTATCCCCTCCAGACTATACCTATACTTTTAAAACACTGACATAAATAGTTTACATTCTAGTTTTGTCTCTTTTATTTGGTCTGGTAAGAAACCCAGGATTGCTTTGTCTAAACTGATGATGAATAAGGCAGTGGGCAGAGTACATTTTCCAAGTATTAGAAGCTATAATTTAGCTTGGTTATTCAGTTATATTAGGGATGGGGCCAATGGAACATCCTATTATTCTAACTTAGGCGCATTCTGCTATGGTGCATGCCAACTTGGCCTCTCTTCCACATCAAATTAAAGGATCAGTGTCATATCAGTGCTCCAAATATATGCCATTATGGGATAACTGGGATTTTCCAGTGGGCAAGAGCATGTTTTTATGTTTTTATAGAATGGCATTGGAAGGGGATAGAGGAGTTCCAGATCTTCTTCATAATGCAGAGCTCACATTGCAGAAACTTAAGGGGCCTCTCGACTTCTTATATCATCAGATTTAATACTTCTACTATCATAAACTAAGGGATATTTACAAGGAATTGAACAGTAACATATTTGACGATGTCCTCACTGACCTGAAAAAGGTCTTTCTCTCAGTTACATGGGGAATTAAAGCAGGGATTATTTCTCATAAGAAGACTTTTTTTTTATTTTTTTATTAAGAACCTGGATTGATGATCCAGATACAGCCACATACATTGTCAATGGCTATGGAGTCTTTAGACAACATATTGTAAAAGAAGGATGGAGGAACACACAGCTCAAGGTACTGCGTGGAGCAATTTACTCTACACTACTTTACATTTCCTCCCTCATACAGGGCCCCAAATAGGCTTACTGCTTGTCCAAAATGTAGCGAGCCTTGCTCAGACTTATTTCATTGTCTATGGTCATATCGTAAGTTACAACTCTACTGGAAGGAGGTTACAGGTTTGATATGCTCTTTAAATGATTACTAAGGGTCCATAGGTCCGATGGCATTACTCCATAGTATTCAAGGGGCAGGGGCTGTGCTTAAATCTAATTCCCACTTACCTTCCTTGGCCCATTCTATAATTCTGATAGCAATGAAATGTTTGTTGAATCAAGAGTTGAATATTACTGTTCTCATTGTCATTCAGATTACAGAGGGTCTAAAAGAAGTGTTCTATATGGAATATAGGGAAGCTAAAAGGAATAAGGAGCAATCATCTAGGTTGCTTTTTGGGAAGTGGCAATTCTGGACACCCAGTTCACTAAATCGGAATTGAATTCCATTCTTTCTCCCTTTCAGACAACACAATGGTATTTGAGGGAGGAAAAGAGAAGCACCTTGAGATGTTTGCTAACTGGAGGAAAATGCGAAAATGCATTGCATACATTGCTGGCTGGGGAGCTGGATGGACGGGAAGGGAGGGTGTTTTGTAAGGCCTCTTTCACACAGGCGTCGCGTGAGAGGGCCGGATAGGATGCAGGTGCGTTGCGGGAAAATGTGTGATTTTTCAGCGCGAGTGCAAAGCGTTTTAATGCGTTTTGCACGCGCGTGAGAAAAATCGGCATGTTTGGCACCCAGGCCCGAACCCGGACTTCTTCACAGAAGTTCAAGTTTGCGATCGGTGTTGTGTAAATTATATTATTTTCCCTTATAACATGGTTATAAGGGAAAATAATAGCATTATTAATACAGAATGCTAAGTAAATTAGGGATGGGCTTAAAAAAAATTAAACTCACCTAATCCACTTGCTCATGTGCACAGCCCCATAGAAATGAATGGGTCCGGAATCAGTGCGGGTGCAATGCGTTCACCTCACGAATTGCACCCGCGTGGAAAACTCGCCCGTGTGAAAGGGGCCTAAGAGATAGATACTGGCACAAGGTTTGTTGATTTATTGTTTCTATGTGATTGTTTTTTTTTCTTAATTTTTTTCTTCTCCTTTTCTTTTTTTCAGCTACATATTATATGGCATAACCTATATGTCTCTGTATTTACAATTACTTTTATACACGCTGTATCAAAATAAAATGTTTTTTTTTAAAAAAAGATGTGCACTGGACTATCTTGTCAATAATGGAGCACTTACTTGCTAATGGTGATTACACATGAGATAAAGAAAAATACAATAATACAATGCAATGAAATGGTAATCAACTGACCTAATGTAGTCTCTTCCAAAAGTCGCTGAATCTAAAGTCACTTCAAAGGAACCTGTCACTGGGATTTTGTGTATAGAGCTGAGGACATGGGTTGCTAGATGACCGCTAGCACATCCGCAATACCCAGTCCCCATAGCTCTGTGTGCTTTTGTTGTGTAAACAAAACTATTTGATACATATGCAAATTAACCTGAGCTGAGTCCTGTCCCTGAGATGACTCCAGCGTAAAGGAGCCAAGCACCGCCCCGCATCCTCAGAATCTCCTCCTTGCTCCCCGACGTCAGAAGGCTAGAGCGCTGTAATCTCGCGATGCGCGAGCTAGCGCATGCGCAGTTCCTTCCCTGAGGCTGATGCCAGCACAGGGAAGGAACACTATGAGGACACTGCGCATGCGCTAGCTCACCCATGTCCTCAGCTCTATACACAAAATCCCGGTGACAGGTTCCCTTTAAGTCACACACTTAATACACACACTTGAAATCAATCACACGGACGCTCACAAACTTGCATATTTAGTCTTCTTGTATAGCTGCTACTCCCCAACAACTTCAAACCAGACTATTGATTTTTTTCCCCCCTCTTGATTCAATATCTAATAATATCTAAGACTCTGTTAGCATAATATCTAAGACCCTGTTAGCAACCCAGTAAATCCACATTTTGTCTCTGGCTGTTATGTGACACATATACAGAAATGTTTTTGCCTGCATACACTCAATAAACATCTGCACAAGCTGAAGATTTTGATTGTCTGTGTCAGATAGATCTGTAAGGTTATGTTTGTTTTGTATTTGCTTAGTTCATAGTAATTTGGCAAAGCAATTGTTACTCTACGCAATATACTGTGTGGACAGTTCTACTTTAATCTAAATTACAGAAGATTTAACATTTTACTTGATTATAGGTTAACTTTTATTTTTGCTGATTGAAAGGGAAGTCAAGTTAAATTATGCTTTATTTTAACTATGTCTGGCTACAATAATATCATTATCCTGGATTTCAGATGAATTTAATTAAGCTGTAATGAAGAAAATTGGTTGTTTCATTTAATTAGTGTGCCATTTACTTGAGGAACTAACAGATAGTATTGCAATTGTATGTGTGATTGTGGAACTTTTCTAACTCACCATTTAAATTCATACTCATCACTCCACTTTAATATGCTAATATGATTTGTCAAGTGCTTGAACTTCTGTTGCAGGTGTCTTACTGAGAACATTTACCTTGTGTTATACTTCTTTTTATTCTTTTACAGTGTTTTAGAAGCACCACAGTTTCAACCTAGAGCTTCAGCTCCTGGAAGCTTGACAGCAATGCTTAGTTTTCCATTCTTCTGATCCATCAGAAGAACTGAAAAAAAAAAAGAATGGATCCTGTATTTTAAGCATCCTTTATGCTCAATTATGCACATTTGCATCCATTTTTGTCATTTCCATCTGAGATCTGTTATTTTAGACGGAAAAAAGTCATACACAAAGTTTTTTTTCCATCTAAAATAACGGATCTCAGACAGAAATGGCTAAAACAGATGCAAAATGTGCATAACTGAGCTTAACCCCATAGGGACACAGCCTTATTTCACCTTAAGGATCAGGCCATTTTTTGCAAATCTGACCAGTGTCACTTTAAGTGGTGATAACTTTAAAACGCTTTGACTTATCCAGGCCGTTCTGAGATTGTTTTTTCGTCACATATTGTACTTCATGACACTTGAAAAATGAAGTCAAAATTATTTTTTTTGCATAAAAAAATATCAAATTTACCAAAAATCCGTTTCAGTTTCTCTACTTCTGTAATATATAGTAATACCCCCAAAAATTGTGATGACTTTACATTCCCAATATGTCTACTTCATGTTTGAATTATTTGAATGATATTTTATTTTTTGGGGATGTTACAAGGCTTAGAAATTTAGAAGCAAATCTTGAAATTTTTCAGAAATCCAATTTTTAGGGACCACTACAGGTCTGAAGTCTCTTTGCAAGGCTTACATAATAGAAACCACCCAAAAATGACCCCTTTCTATAAACTACACCCCTCAAGGTATTCAAAACTGATTTTACAAACTTCGTTAACCCTTTAGGTGTTGCACAAGAGTTATTGGCAAATGGGGATGAAATTTGAGAATTTCATTTTTTTGCCTAATTTTCCATTTTAACCCATTTTTCCACTAACAAAGCAAGGGTTAACAGCCAAACAAGACGGTATCTTTATTGCCCTGACTCTGCCGTTTTACAGAAACACCCCATATGTGGCCGTAAACTACTGTACGGGCACACAGCGGGGCGTAGAGTGAAAGGTGCGCCGTTTGGTTTTTGGAAGACAGATTTTGCTGGACTGGTTTTTTTGACACCATGTCCCATTTGAAGCCCCCTGATGCACCCCTAGAGAAGAAACTCCATAAAAGTGACCCCATCTAAGAAACTACACCCCTCAAGGTATTTAAAACTGATTTTACAAACTTTGTTAACCCTTTAGGTGTTGCACAAGATTTAATGGAAAATAGAGATACAATTTCAAAATTTCACTTTTTTGGCAGATTTTCCATTTTAATATTTTATTTCCAGTTAAAAAGCAAGGGCTAACAGCCAAACAAAACTCATTATTTATGGCCCTGATTCTGTAGTTTACAGAAACACCCCATATGTGGTCATAAACTGCTGTACGGGCACACGGCAGGACGCAGAAGGAAAGGAATGCCATACAGTTTTTGGAAGGCAGATTTTGCTGGACTGTTTTTTTTGACACAATGTCCCATTTGAAGCCCCCCTGATGCACCCCTAGAGTAGAAACTCCAAAAAAGTGACCCCATTTTAGAAACTACGGGATAGGGTGGCAGTTTTGTTGGTACTAGTTTAGGGTACATATGATTTTTGGTTGCTCTTTATTACACTTTTTGTGAGGCAAGGTAACAAAAAATAGCTTTTTTGGCACTGTTTTTTTTTTTTGTTATTTACAACATTCATCTGACAGGTTAGATCATGTGGTAATTTTATAGAGCAGGTTGTCACGGACGCAGCGATACCTAATATGTATGCTTTTTTTTTATTTATGTAAGTTTTACACAATGATTTTATTTTGAAAACAAAGAAAATGTTTTAGTGTCTCCATAGTCTAAGAGCCATAGTTTTTTCAGATTTTAGGCGATTATCTTAAGTAGGGTCTCATTTTTTGCAGGATGAGATGACGGTTTGATTGGCACTTTTGGGGTGCATATGATTTTTTGATCGCTTGCTATTACACTTTTACACTGTAAGATGACAAAAAATGGCTTTTTTACACCGTTTTTATTTTTTATTTTTTACGGAGGTCATCTGAGGGGTTAGATCATGTGATATTTTTATAGAGCCGGTCGATACGGACGCGGCGATACCTAATATGTATACTTTTTTTAATTTATGTAAGTTTTACACAATGATTTCATTTTTGAAACAAAAAAAATCATGTTTTAGTGTTTCCATAGTCTAAGAGCCATAGTTTTTTCAGTTTTGGGGCGATTATCTTGGGTAGGGTATGATTTTTGTGGGATGAGATGACGGTTTGATTGTTACAATTTTGGCATACATGTGACTTTTTTGATCACTTTTATTACCTTTTTTGGGAAGTAAGGTGGGCAAAATTTCAATTTCATCATAGTTTTTTATTTTTTATTTTTATGGCGTTCACCGTTCGGGTAAAGTAACATGACCGTTTTATAGATCAGGTCGTTACGGACGCGGCGATACCAAACAAGTGTAGGGAATTTTATTTTTTTCATTTTTAATCAGTGATAAATGTGTTTTTTGATTTTTACATTTTTTTCACTTTTTTTCACTTTTTTTTTTACCCAGACCCACTTGGTTCTTGAAGATCCAGTGGGTCTGATGTCTGTATAATACAGTACAGTACAATATATATTGTACTGTACTGTATTTTACTTACACTTTGTCTGAACAGATCTCTGCCTTTAGCACAGATCTGTTCAGCACCATGGACAGCAGGATGCCTGAGACGGCGTCCTGTTGCCATGGGAACCTTCCCCGTCTGCGCAGTTGTGGCCACAACTGCGCAGACGGGGAAGGGTAAGGACGGGGCTGTCGGGGGGCTGTCTGGGAGCTCTCTCCCTCTCCATCGGGGGGCTGCAAAGGCACAGCAGCCCCCCGATCGGAGAGGGAGGGAGCTCCCTGAGCTGTTAACCCTTTTCATACAGCGGTCCGTACGGACCGCGGTATGGAAAGGGTTAAACGTCTGACATCGCATCACCGATGTCAGCCGTTTATACCAGGGTGTTAGCAATGTGCTGACACCCTGGTATACCCACTAGACGCCAACGATCATTCAAGGGGAGGCGGGCGGGGGATCACGATCCCGCCTGCCGCACCGCCCGCCTCCCGCACCGCCCGCAACCCTCCCCCTGCACCTCCCACCGGGCTAAAATCACTCAGGGGTGCAGGGGGGGGTACAGATATATTTTGGGCATTATAAAGTTTCTGATTCTCACGGTCAGGGACCGCGGGGATCAGAAACTGCAAAAAGCGCATCAAACCGCAGGTCTGAATTGACCTGCGGTTTGTTGCGATTGCTGACATGGGGGGCTCACGGGATCTCCCCCCGCGCATTTAGCCTAGGTGCCTGCTCAATGATTTGAGCAGGCACCTTGTTCCGATCACTGCCGGCCGGGCGGCAGTGATCAGAACAAGACATGACGTACCGGTACGTCATGTGTCCTTAAGTACCAGGACATCATGACGTACTGGTACGTCATGTGTCCTTAAGAGGTTAAAGAGGGCCTGTCACCAAAAATGCAGTGCAATATGAAGGTAGTATGTTATAGAGCAGGAGAATCTGACCACATGGATATAGAATTATGTGGGAAAATATTCAGTAAAACTTGTAATTTTTACATTAATATCAGCAGCCCTGTGAAGTGCTATCGGTACAGGAGGGAGGAGACTGAGGGGTGAATGACAGCTATCTCTATATGCACACATACTCACAATGCTAAAAATCACTGATAACACCTCCTCCCTGTACCAATGCTGTTCATAGAAGGTAGAAAATGCAGAGATATAAATGTATAAATTTTCCCACAAAACCATAAATCAATCCGCTTAGCTCCTCCTGCTCAATAACATGGTGCTGTCAGATTGCATAGCAATTTTGGTGAGAGGTCCTCTTTAACAAATACTTAAAATATAGGATCCATATATTATTTTTTTTGATCTTCTGAAGGATCAGAAGAACGGCAAACTAAACTGTGATGTGAACGCAGCCTAACTCCAGATTTAAAAGTCTATGTCACCAGGATCAACCCTATTAAATCAGACATACTACCTGGTAGGGCTCATCATGCTGACTAAAACAACGCCTTTCTTTTATCTGTATAATAAACAGCTGCTGAGAAATCTGCGTTTTTATTCATATGCAAATGAAAATTTTGAGCACCAAGAGGCGGGGCAGAATCCTTTGAGCACTGCTGTGTAAAACCCCCTGTGCTCTGCACACTCCGCCCTCCCCTTGATTGACAGAGGCTAGACATGCTGAGGACAGAGCAGTGTCCTAGCATGTACATATCATTTATGTACTATAGCTTCACCACACTGAGATCTGCTCAGAAAGCTAATCTACATATTACTGCTTTATTACCACACAATATATGATTATTAAGACCCCAGTTATATGTGTTAGCTTATAAGTATAGAAAAAACATGCATTTCTAGGTGGTAATGTTATAGCTTGGTGGTTAAGTGATTGGTTTTGCATGTGGAGAACCCAGGATTGATTCTTGGGAGAGCTGTCAAAATGTTTTTTCTTCAGATAATTTTTTCTTTCACATTTATCCCATAGGAAAAGTCTATGTCCTTATCATATTGTTTTTTTTTTTTTTTTACAAAGCTAATAAATATTACTGGCTTCATATATTGTGCATGTAAATAAACCAGTAATAGGTTTTATAAAATAAAAAAAATATTCTACTTTTCTCAATATAGTAAGGCTTTTCAGTATTATTATTATTATTATTATTATATTATTAATAATAATTATTATTTATTATAGTATGTCCTAATAACATAAAGAAAACATATATATTTTTTGAGCCTTGACCTATGATCTTTGCATGCATGGTAAACCACTATATCATTAAGCTACAGCATTACCATATGGAGAAAGCTGTTTTTTCTATGCTTATGAGCTATCACACATTACTGGTGTCTTTGTAATCATATATTATGGCTGTGAATAAAGCAGTAATATGTATATTAGCTTTCTAAGCAGATCTCAGTAGTGGTGAAGCTATAGTACATAGTGATATGATATTTACATGCCAGCACACATCTCTTGGACAGGGTCTTCCCTCAGCATGGCTAGCATGTCAATCAAGGGGAGGGGGGAGTGTGCAGAGCACAGAGGGTTTCATAAAGCAGTGCTTAAATGATTCAGCCCCGCCTCCTTGTGCTCCAATTGCTCATTTGAATATAAATAAAAACACATATTTATCTGCAGCTATTTATTGTACAGACAAAAGAAAGGTATCATTTTAATCAGCATGATGAGCCCTACCAGTCAGTATGTCTGGTTTCATAGGGTTGATCCTGGTGACAGAGCCTCTTTAAGTATACCCGACTATGCTTTAACTTCTTTCACTCATCCAGTAATGATATGTTTACATTTAGTATTTTTGCTGCAGTTTTGCCTCATTTTTATTTTGTGTATTTTCCTGTAATTTTTACAAATAAATGCCCAAAGACCCAATATACTAATCTAACATGGCCATTGAAATAGGCAGGTGCATGCTGCCAAGTTTAACTCTCTCCCATCTATACTATACCATCAGGAGCAGAATGTAACTGAAAGTGAATTCTATTATAAATTATATGGAGGAAAGACAGTCTAGATATCTGCAGTACTCCCGAGCAGGGGTATCTGCAAATGGTTTGTTATAAATGTTTATGTATTATCATGTTATGTAATGTTATATTATGTATTATGTCCAACATAGCTGTTTATGGATGCTACATCCAGGATTAATAATCCTGGCTCAGCACTTGTAGGAAGCTAAGTGGTGGCTTGGGAGTGTGTAGTTAGAATTCAGAGAGAGATAGAGAGGAAGCTGTTGCTTCATGCGACCTCTCTTGAGGCCCAAAAAGCTACAGAGACTAACAATTTTCTGCTTGATCACCAGAAAGAGAGAATAAGAAAAACCAAGGAGAGAATTAGAGAATTTAAAATCTGCATAGCCAAGCAAAGGAATCAGCAAGGTAACCTGCTACTATAGCCATACAGACTTTGTTACAGTGAGGGAAATAAGGACTAAAAATAGCAGATGTACAATTCAAAATACAAAGATAGACCAGTATCTCCAAACAATATGAAAAACGTGTGTTCAGATGCACGCTACCATGGCTGCAATGTAAAAGCAAGCAAGGACTACAAGTAGCAGCATACTGCCATGTGCAAAGCAGGGCTATAGAGTTAATACACTAACTCTTTAATAAATGGCCATTAATTAGTAGTAACAAATTTCCTGTAGTAAAATGGTAATATTGGGCTTTTTCTTCACCATTATATCAATAATAAGGTTTCTTAGATAGAACATAAAGCAGACTTGTTGGAATACAATTTGTGAACAAATAACAAAATGAACAAATAACTTAAAGGGAAAGTGTCACCTAGAAAACACATAGCAAACTGGTGACATGGCTGCATAGGGATGAAAGCAGTGAGACTATACAGACCTCTACTGTACTTGTCAATGGCCGTAAAGATGCTTTTTATTGCTGCTGTAACAAGTCAAAGAGGCGTGAATAAGGCACTTAAAATGGTATTGCCATATTAAAAACCATGGTCGCAGGACTCTCTCTGGTGTCTTCATCCCAACCAGGGGACACCGGGAGGCCGGAGAAAGCCAAATTGGCAGAGTTACACAATTTGGTAACTCTATTGACCTGAATGTGAGTTGCGCAAATTGCGTAGCCCCAGAAGCTATGCTGTTTACATAACTCTCGATGACCATCTGGCATCCCCAGGTTAGGACAAAGAGGCTGTAGAGAGCCCAGTTGACATGCGTTTTCAAAATGGGAATACCCCTTTAAGTGCCCTGGCCCAACGCCTCTCTTGGCTGTGCTTGACCACCCTCTCTATCCTCTCTCACTTCATGATTGATAGACAAAGCTCTCCGAGCCCTTCTGAAAACCATCAGTGTTAGAGAGCTACAGCTTACTTGATAGTGATGGTGCACAGTAAGAGCAGGTCCAGACCGAGTGGTATCTCTGTGTTACTGATGGCACATGCGCAGGTTTTCAGCAGGGCTCAGAGAGTGGAGTGGAGAGAGACCGTGCATGCGGGGGGCAATTCAGTGCCTCATTCACTACTCTTTGACCCTTCACAGTGACAATAAAAAGCATTTGTTAGAAGGTTGAAGCCATGCACAAGTACTAAGATATGGATTGACTCACTGTTTATATACCTATGTAGCCATGTCACCAGTTTTGTATCTGTTTTCTAGGTGACAGTTTCCCTTTGAATTCCTGTAAGTAAATTTGAAATAACTGGAAAATATATGCTTTTAATAATAATAAGAAATCTATGAATTTGTCCTCAGAAAAAGTATTGCCTTAGTCAGATATCCCCTCATGGATGCCCCGAGAGCAGAGAACAACCTCTTTACTACTCTTTGATGCTGGCAAAGCAGTGACCACACGGGCAATATCTCTGACAATAAAATAAGAGCCTTAGATTGATAGAACATAAAATATTTTATTATTACAATTTCTAAACTTCCTAAGAAAGTTAAATTAGTTATACGATATTAATAAAAAATTTGATTTTAAGCTGGATTTTATACATTTTTTCTGACTCCGACTCCAGCCAAATATAGCCCTGACTCAGACTCCACGACTCCGACTCTGACTCCACAGCCCTGGTGCAAAGACATATGCAAACACTAGAAACATGAATAAATGTAAAATGCATCACTGCTATACTTACAATATGAAAAGTAGAATCATTTTTTATCAAAATACAGCAATGTAAATTGAAATATAGACACATAAGTACAATGGCACACTCCGCTCCCCCACACTGAACAAATCAAATGCTGGTCTTTGATAAATGACCCCCAATACTTGAGATAAGTGAATCGAAGCTGACGAAGTGGAATTCGTTCCGAATTTCAGGAAAAATTTGATTTGCACCGAAGCCGAATTTCCTCACTCTTTGTGGTAAGGAATCACATTTTTTCCAAAAATGGCTGCTGCATGTGTGAGAATATGAAGCAAGGAACTCTGGGAAGGCGGGATCACCCCTAATGCCATCCATGTAGCCAATCAGCAGCCAGCTTGCCCTGTGATGTCACAGCCCTATAAAAAGCTTCAGCCATCTTGGATTCTGCCATTTTCCAGTGTACTTAGTGCAGGGAGAGACATCAGCAGGAGCTAGGGACAGTGTTAGAAGAAACTTAATTGTGCTAAATAACGATTTACAAGTGCAGGGCAAGATTATTCAAGGTGTAGGGAAAGGATAGGGAGGAATCATTCCGCAGCATTTCTGTTGAACAGGGTTTAGTAGGGGAGGTTACAGCATGGGTAATAGGAACAATCCTATTACACCTTGCTTCACTGACTTGGAATCCAAATTGCCAATTACACAGCTCTGTAATTCCAGCAAACTGTTCTTATTAGGGTGCAAATGCTGTTTGATACAGGCATTAACAGGGTTTATACAAGGAAATATTTCTACGTCTTATTTGCCCTTGTGCGGTGCAGTTATATATTCTAAAGCACATTTTGGCTTTTATTAGTGGGAAACAAAGGGCTTATTGGCCGTTGTCTGGTGAAGTGCTAAAATACAGCCCCTTTTGTTGTGTATTAGTGGCAAAAGTAAAATATATTTGCCATTCAGCGGTGCAGTTATATGTTCTAAAGCCCTTTTTGTCGTGTATTAGTTGTAAAAGAAAAAATATATTTGCCGGTCAGCGGTGCAGTTATCTGTTCTAAAGCCTTTTGTGGCATGTATTAGTGTAAAAAGAAAAATATATATTTGCCGGTCAGTGGTGCAGTTATATGTTTTAAAGCCTTTTGTGGCGTGTATTAGTGGGAAAAGAAAAAATATATTTGCTGTTCAGTGGTGCAGTTATCTGTTCTAAAGCCTTTTGTGTCGTGTATTAGTGGAAAAAGAAAGAATATATTTGCCGTTCAGCAGTGCAGTTATCTGTTCAAAAGCCTTTTGTGGCGTGTATTAGTGGAAAAAGAAAAAATATATTTGCCCGTCAGCGGTGCAGTTATATGTTCTAAAGCCTTTTGTGTTGTGCATAAGTGGAAAAAAAAAGGGTCTATTTGCCGTTCAGCAGTGCAGTTATATGTTCAATAGCCCTTTTAGGCATGTATTAGTGGCACAAAAAAGTATTAGCCATTAAGTGCTGAATTTAGAAAATTACAGAGTTTTTTAGGGTGCTTTAATTTCCTTTTTATTTATTTATTTGATCTAACAGTATGTCAGACAGAGAAGGTCCAGTCCCTGCACAGGGGAGTGGCAGACGCCTAAATGTTTTTAGTGCAGGCAGAGGTCGCAGCAGAGTAAGGGGCCATGGCAGCAGGGGTCACTTCGAGAGGCCTAAGCTCCCAGTGTCAGCTAGCGGTCGTGTCTTGACCAGCAACCCAGTAGTTCTTGAATAGTTGACTCGGTCATCTCTGTTTTGGATCCACTCCAGTTTTTTTTGGGCATAAGCAATACTGATGGATTACTGACCAAATGCTAACCGAGTGAGGGAGGATGCTCAACATCGTATTGTTCTGATGGATCAGAGGAAGGGGAAAATATTCAGTGACGTCAACACAAACATACTGCTGACACCCTCTCCCTTCTGTCAGGGGGCTCTACTTGTATAAGCGTTTAATAGAACAGGTTCTGTAGACATCTATGTGGAATCAGCTGACGACGGTGTAAAAGGAGTGCGCTTTTACTTTGTGCTTACATCGACCTGTAAGGCTGAGTTTATACTTTAGTTATTTGGTCAGTTTTGGCCCCGTAACTGCCCAAATAAGAGAAGTGTGCAGTGATTCTAAGAGCGATGCCTGTCATCTGCATGTCATACTGACTCACAGTATTATATCACTACCAAAGCAGGCTCCCTATGAGTGTTAATGCAAGGCACAGTGTTCTACAACACCATAAATGCTCTCTGCAGCCAAGAAATAGCCATTTTTTTAATGAAATTTGCTGCAAATATATTCAGATTGAACCAAATTTTTTCAAAAAAAATTGGCAAACCCGGCAAATTTTTTTAAAATTAGCTCATCTCTACCCAATACCTTTGGACTCACAGGCATTGTTGCACCGCCTCACAAGTTCCAAAGCAAGGCTGATAGTCTATATCAGAGGCACAAGACATACATGGCTAGGAACCTTAAAGGGGTTTTTACAGTTAGCATCAACATCTTTTAACATAATCATCTATCTAGGTAGCTTTAATTTTGCAATGTATGACCTTTATTGCTCCTATCTTCCCTTCTGATGTGTGGTCTTATGACTATGTCCATGCAGCTCTTTATTATTTCCTGTAATGTTATGTCCATGGGCGTGTCAAATCATCAGCCAGAGCAGTGATAGGATGTGTCCATGTAACTAGCTGGGTGGGAGGAGCTATAAACTAGCTGGGTGTTATTGGAGCAGTGCTGGAGAAGTGCATCATTGGTTTGGTTGGATATAGCGATAGGAAGTGCTACATACAGGATTTAAACAAACCAGAGTTATTCATTTACATGGAGGGTCCAAATGGGGAAGGTATACATGAGGTACACAACTACATGAGCATGTCTGTAAAAAACCATAGTAATCCTGGAAAATCATATTGCATATTGCAATGCACAAGCACAAGGATGGATTCAGCTTTTTGCTTATCAGGGTAAATCAAACAGAGAAACACAATGATAACTTAGAATAATAGGGACATTTGATGTGGCAGCAGACAAAATAAAGGGTATCTTGGAATAGACAAGAGTTCAGGCATTTAATCCTGGTAACACCCGCCAGTTTGAGGGATCAATTAAAGGGGTTATCCAGAAATTAATAATGAAGACCTATCTTAATAATAGGTCATCATTATCACATCGGAAGAGGTTCCGAAACCCCCCCTATCAACTGTTTCAGGGATGTGCCATGCTCACTGGAGCTCTGGTGAGACGCAGCTTTCCAAGCACAGCGCCATACATTGTATAGTGGCTGTGTTTGGTATTTGAGTTCAGCCTCATTGACTTGAATGGGTTGTCAGACCTCTGCCAATCTGATATTGATATTGATGACCTGTGCAGAGGATAGGCCATCAATGTAAATTCCTGGATAACCCCTTTAACATACATTCACTTTACATCCCCAAAATATGATAGTTGAGTGATTAGTGTCACGGATGGAGTACAGGAAACAAGATGATACAAATACAAACGATGACTCACTGGATCCACAACTAAGGAACAAAAAGGGAGACCCCTGCAATCGACCTGCTGCTCTCCCTTATTGCTCAGCCTATGCGACCACTCCAAAGGTGAATGGGCGCATATCCACGTACCTCGGCTATCTTAACCTGAAGGCCCTACAATAGTGAGGGGACACGACCACCGGCTCCCTACACAGACACGGAGGGAGTCAGGGTCACCTGGATCCAGACAACAGAAAATAATAAATACATAAACAGAACTTATCTGCAGACGACTGTGGAAAGGGAACAGGGAACTGGGAGCTGGGAGCTGGGAGCTGGGAACAGCATGCACACACATTCCAGGAAGTTGTATTAGCCGCACCCTACTACCTTATGGGGAGGAATTTAAAGGAAGGTAATGAGTCTGACTGCATGACAGCTGAGATAGCCTAACGAGGTGAGGAACAGAAACCAAAACAAAGAAACTCAAGGAGGAGGAGGATCTGGACGGCTCCTGTCAGAGCTTCTCAGCTGTCTGGTTGTGACAGTACCCCTCCCTCTAGGAGTGGACTCCGGACACTCAGGGCCCACCTTCTCAGGATGGGACCTATGGAAAGCCCTGATGAGACGAGAGGCCTTAATGTCCGTCACTGGGACCCACATCCTCTCCTCAGGACCATAACCCTCCCAATGAACGAGGTACTGGAGGGAACCGCGGACAAGACGAGAATCCACAATCCTAGATACCTGAAATTCAAGATTTCCATCAACAACAATCGGAGGAGGAGGCAAAGGCGAGGGTACAATCGGTTGAACATAAGGTTTCAATAAGGACTTATGGAAAACGTTATGGATCTTCCAAGTCTGAGGAAGATCAAGATGGTAGGCAACAGGATTGATGACAGACAGGATCTTGTAAGGCCCAATAAACCTAGGACCCAACTTCCAGGAGGGAACTTTCAATTTGATATTCTTGGTAGACAGCCACACCAAATCATCAACATTCAGGTCCGGACCAGGCACACGTCTCTTATCCGCCACACGCTTATATCTCTCACTCATGTTCTTTAGATTATCCTGAATCTTTTGCCAAATAGATGACAAAGAGGAGGAGAATCTGTCCTCATCAGGCAAACCAGAAGAGCCCTCTCCAGAGAAAGTCCCAAACTGCGGATGAAACCCATATGCACCAAAAAATGGTGACTTATCAGAGGACTCCTGACGACGGTTATTTAAAGCAAACTCAGCAAGGGACAAAAAAGAACACCAATCCTCCTGATTCTCCGCCACAAAACAGCGCAGATATGTCTCCAGATTCTGATTGACACGCTCTGTCTGGCCATTCGACTGCGGATGGAAAGCAGAAGAGAATGACAAGCGAACCCCCAAGCGAGAACAGAAAGCCTTCCAGAATCTGGAAACAAACTGCGTGCCCCTATCAGAGACTATGTCTGAAGGAATCCCATGCAATTTGACAATGTGGTCAACAAATGCCTGCGCCAGCGTCTTAGCATTGGGCAAACCAGGAAAAGGGATAAAATGCACCATTTTGCTAAAACGGTCCACCACCACCAGAATCACAGACTTCCCCGAGGAACGAGGCAAGTCCGTTATGAAGTCCATGGACAGATGTGTCCAAGGACGGGAAGGAATGGGCAAAGGAAGGAGAGGACCTGATGGCCGTGAATGAGGGACCTTGGCACGAGCGCAAGTCTCGCAAGCTGCCACAAAACCCTCAACCGTCTTACGAAGCGCAGGCCACCAGAATCTCCGAGCAATGAGATCCAGTGTGGCTCTTGTCCCCGGGTGCCCAGCAAGGACCGTATCGTGGTGTTCCTTAAAAATCTTGTGTCTCAAAGCGAGAGGCACAAACAACCTCCCAGGAGGACAAAGATCAGGAGCTTCTGACTGGGCTGCCTGTACCTCTGCCTCCAATTCAGGAAAAAGGGCAGAGACCACCACACCTTCAGCCAAAATGGGACCCGGGTCTTCAAAATTCCCACCTCCCGGGAAACAACGTGATAGGGCATCTGCCTTCACATTCTTAACCCCAGGGCGGAACGTAACAACAAAATTAAACCTTGAAAAGAACAAAGACCATCTGGCCTGTCTCGGGTTCAGACGCTTGGCTGACTCCAAGTAGGCCAGATTTTTATGATCAGTAAACACGGTAATAGGGTGTCTGGCTCCCTCTAGCCAATGGCGCCATTCCTCAAAAGCCAACTTGATGGCCAACAATTCCCTATCTCCCACATCATAATTTCTATCTGCGGAGGAGAGCTTCTTTGAGAAAAAGGCACACGGTTGCCATTTGGCAGGAGAGGAGACAAGACCGCACCCACCCCTACCTCAGAAGCATCAACCTCAACTATGAAGGGTAACGAAACATCAGGTTGTACTAGGATGGGAGCGGAAGCAAAACTCTCCTTGATATTAGAAAAGGCCTTACGCGCCTCGACCGACCAGGAAGAAAAATCTACCCCCTTTCTGGTCATATCAGTGAGTGGTTTAACAACAGAGGAATAATTCAAAATAAATTTCCTGTAATAATTAGCAAAGCCCAAAAAACGCATCAGCGCCTTCTGATTCTCAGGAAGCTCCCACTCAAGCACAGCGCGAACCTTCTCGGGGTCCATGCGAAAACCAGAAGCGGAAACAAGAAACCCCAGAAATTGGATCTCTGGAACCGCAAACACACATTTTTCCAGTTTCGCGTATAATTTATTCTCCCGCAGGATGAGTAAGACCTGACATAAGTGTTCCTTATGAGTCTTGAAATCAGGAGAAAAAATCAAAATGTCATCCAAATACACTAATACAAATTTTCCCATTAAATGATAAAAAATGCTGTTGACGAAATGCTGAAAAACGGCTGGGGCATTCATCAAACCAAAAGGCATAACTAAATTCTCAAAATGGCCCTCAGGGGTATTGAAAGCCGTCTTCCATTCGTCTCCTTCTCTGACCCTAACCAGGTTGTATGCCCCTCTTAGGTCTAATTTGGAAAAGACTTTCGCCCCAACAACCTGGTTAAACAAATCCGGAATTAGAGGAAGCGGATAAGGATCACGAATAGTGATACTGTTCAGCTCCCTGAAATCCAGACAAGGTCTTAAAGAACCATCTTTTTTCTTAACAAAGAAAAAACCAGCGGCAACAGGTGACTTCGAGGGTCGTATGTGTCCTTTTCTCAGACTCTCAGAGATATAAGCACGCATAGCGACCCTCTCAGGTTGGGAAAGATTGTATAAACGAGATTTAGGCAGCTTGGCACCTGGGATGAGATCAATAGGGCAATCATACTCCCTGTGCGGAGGTAAACCCTGAACTCCACTCTCAGAGAAAACATCCAAAAATTCAGAGAGGAAAGGTGGTACAGTCTTAGTAGAAACCTCAGAAACAGATATTATGAGGCAATTCTCTCTGCAAAAGTTACTCCAACCATTTATTTGCTTCGCTTGCCAATCAATGGTGGGGTTATGTTTAGTGAGCCAGGGTAGCCCCAACACTAGAGGAGTAGGCAAACCGCTAAGGACGAAACATGACACATCCTCAACATGAGCATCATTCACAATTAAACGGATATTGTGAACTATGCCCTTTAATGATTTCTGAGAAAGTGGAGCTGAATCAATAGAAAAAACAGGAATATGTTTTCCCAAAGTGCATACCTGGAAACCATGAGTTATTGCAAATTGGTTATCAATGAGGTTGACAGCTGCTCCACTATCCACAAAAATCTCACAAAAAATGCTCTTGCTCTCTAGCGCCACCCTAGCAGGCAGGACAAAACGGGAACTACAAGCAAAAGGAAAACCTTCAATTTCCGCCTCAACCCTGCCAATAGTAACAGACGGAACATTCTTAAAAGATTTCTTCCTTTTTGTCTCTTTATTACTCCCAGAAAACTGCCTGAATCTCCTAGAGGGACAAACATTTGCCAGATGATTTATACCTCCACAACAAAAACAAACCCTCCCCTGCGGGCTGAATCCTCTATTGTCAGAGGCAATCAACCCCAGCTGCATGGGCTCCTGCTCAGAAGGGGCTGACAGCGACTGAGACCCCTGTGCACAGAATGACACCGCTGCACTGTCCCGGGACTGAGTATGACAGGAAGGAGAGATCTCTCCTCTCTCTCTAAGACGCCTGTCAATACGAACAGCCTGAGACATAGCAGAATTCAAGGAGGTAGGTCTTTCATGAAAGGCAAATGCATCTCTCAATCCCTCTGAAAGACCATAGCAAAATTGACTTCGGAGTGCAGCATCATTCCAACCCGTATCTGCTGCCCATCTCCGAAATTCTGAGCAGTATATCTCTGCGGATTGTTTACCCTGGCATAACAGACGTAGTCTAGACTCAGCCAGAGCAATACGATCCGGATCATCATATATCTGACCCAGGGCTAAAAAGAATTCATCCACTGAACGGAGGGGCCGTGCCCCCTCCGGCAGCGAAAAGGCCCAGGACTGAGCATTACCCCTGAGCAGCGATATAATGATGCCCACCCTTCGTTCTTCATCACCGGAAGAATGGGGAAGAAGGCGAAAATGGAGTTTGCAAGCCTCTCTAAAACGTACAAAATTCTCACTACCCCCGGAAAACGTATCCGGGAGCGAAATCTTAGGCTCAGCACAAACTCCATGAACGCAAGCTGAACCGGTCACTTGAAACTGAGAAAAAGTCTTACGGAGATCAGCTACCTCCAAAGCAAGACCCTGAAAGCGTTCAGCCAAAAGTGTAACCGGATCCATGCTTGAGACGGTTTTGGGCGGCTAATAATGTCACGGATGGAGTACAGGAAACAAGATGATACAAATACAAACGATGACTCACTGGATCCACAACTAAGGAACAAAAAGGGAGACCCCTGCAATCGACCTGCCGCTCTCCCTTATTGCTCAGCCTATGCGACCACTCCAAAGGTGAATGGGCGCATATCCACGTACCTCGGCTATCTTAACCTGAAGGCCCTACAATAGTGAGGGGACACGACCACCGGCTCCCTACACAGACACGGAGGGAGTCAGGGTCACCTGGATCCAGACAACAGAAAATAATAAATACATAAACAGAACTTATCTGCAGACGACTGTGGAAAGGGAACAGGGAACTGGGAGCTGGGAGCTGGGAGCTGGGAGCTGGGAACAGCATGCACACACATTCCAGGAAGTTGTATTAGCCGCACCCTACTACCTTATGGGGAGGAATTTAAAGGAAGGTAATGAGTCTGACTGCATGACAGCTGAGATAGCCTAACGAGGTGAGGAACAGAAACCAAAACAAAGAAACTCAAGGAGGAGGAGGATCTGGACGGCTCCTGTCAGAGCTTCTCAGCTGTCTGGTTGTGACAATTAGGCATTGTAAAGGATCATGTATTTTGATGTGGTTCTTTGGTATTTTACCCTATAGTTATATTTACAGTTCCCCTTATAAGCTGGATGAGTAAGATGCATTTCAGACTGCCAGGATATACATGGAGTTACAGTGATGGGCCGTGGTTTTACTTACTAGTTCTGTCATTTCAGCTTATCAGCAGTGTGGGCCTGCCTCCTTCTGTCCTCCTCCTGGCTGGTCTGGCCACCGGGCTTGCTGCGTCCCCCTATGCAGGCTGCAGCCTGTTTGCCAGATTGGCCTCACTTCCTGTGCCATGGGACCCATGCACACTTGCTCCAACAGGGAGACTTTCTACCTGTTTACTGGATTGTGACTCTCCACGTCATGACTTAACCTGTGCTTGACCTCCATATTGACCCTTTGCTGCCTGCCCTGAGATTGGATCGTTTAACATATAGCATTTACTTTGCCTGCCCCGACCTCAGCATGTCCCTCACTACGATTTTGTCGATTTTGTCTTGGTGCCCTGAACTGGTGTCTCATTCAGAGACTACTCCAGGAGGTGGCGGCCTGATTCTCCTGCAGCCAAGTACAGATCCCTGAACAAGGGTTAAAGGGTAAATACAGCACCAGGGGACTGCCAGGATAACTCCCTTAACATTAGCCCAAAGCCAAATCTGCTGGTTGATACAATGGTTTCACGCCTACTGTTGTAACTCTTGGATTCAAAAGTCATTCCAACCCTTCTTTGCTTTCTCTTTCTCATTATAGTAATCTGATACAGAAGGTGCTGCATGACAACCATTCTGAAAAATCTTTGATTGCTAAAAAGTATACAACAGTATACAATTTTATATGGAGGTATAATGAGAATGATCTTACTGCAAGAAAAATGCAATAAGCTATCTTTCTATATATATAAAGAAGGACGAGTATATTTGTATGTTCCGCGATCACTCAAAAACGCAACCATAGATTTCAACGAAACTTGGTATGCACATCCCTTGGTACCTGGAAAGAAATCTTATGGGGGTCATACGCCCCTACACAGCAGCTGCATGGAGTTTGTATGCTCCAACTGTTTTTGCTACGCACATATTGCTCTGTAACTCAAAAACTCATCGATCAATTTCTACTAAACTTGGTACACATATGACTTACTCTCTGGGAAAGAACACTGTGGAGGTAACAATAAGTCGCAGGACACATAGAGCACAACTACACTGCTACATGTGTCGCACGACATTGATGTCACACCAATGTCGCACAATTTTTATGATGATAGTCTATGGTGTTGCACTGCGACATGTGGCAGAAATATTCATCTGCAGGGTGGCTCAGAACAGGGTTGCTTGGTTGTCCTGGTACACAAAATCTTCATCTGAGGTCTACAAAAGGACAGACGGATATCTCTGGAATAGCACTGTATGTGAAAATGTGGAGGTAGATGGGAAGTACTGGACGTTTGTCAATTATTACAGTTTCTTATATTAGGGTTTGCTGTAGTTAATTCAACATGAGTTTTGCAGATTTATATGTACTAGGCAAGAATATGTGACTACATAAAAAATGGAATTTTGTCCAGGCCCTTGTAATATCAGAAATGTATCCTGATGAGGTAGGTACACGTTCAGCATAATAACAATGAAGGTACATACAATTTAATGTGAGAAGTTATCAGGTAAAAAAAACATAGAGATACTGAACAAAGATATCTTCTTTCATTGTTCTCTGGAAAATAAATTGTAATAATAGTATGTATAGTGTAATTCCAGGAAGAGGAAAAACAAAGCTCCAGAGAGCTATTATCAATTGGTTTTTAAGACAGCTGCCTATTCTAGATGCTTAACTATATATCAACAGTACAAAGTGCCTTCACCATTACTATTTATTTATTAAAAAATAAAGCTCGAAGGATCTGAAGTCTATTACAGCAATGGATGGATTCAATATCTGCGCAATGATGTGTTAAAAATGGAAGAGGCATCATTATAACTCAAATATGCTATTAATGTATTTTGTTCCTCACAGGAATAAAATGTGAATTACTGTATCGTACCAGGCGTTCTGTTTAGTAAGGGAGCTTTCTGATTTTTTTTAGCTTAGGGTACTTTCACACTAGCACTTTTCTTTTCTGGCACGAAGTTCCGTCCTAGGGGGCTCTATACCAGAAAAAAACAGATCAGTTTTATCCTAATGCATTCTGAATGGAGAGCATTCCGTTGAGGATGCATCAGTTCAGTCCCTCTTACGTTTTTTGGCTGGAGAAAATACCGCAGCCTGCTGCATTTTTCTCTCTGGCCAAAAATCCTGAACACTTACCGGAATGCCGGATCCGGCATTAATTTCAATTTAAATGTATTAGTGCCGGATTCAGCATTAAAATTGCTGCATTGATGGATCCGTTCTTCCGGTAAACGCATGCGCAGACTTTTAAATCTGTGAAAAGAATAAATACCGGATCCATTTTTATGGATGACACAGAAGAGACGGATCCGGTATTTCAATGCATTTGTCAGACGGATCCGCATCCGGATCCGTCTGACAAATGCCATCCGTTTGCGGCCGGCAGTTTCGGCGACGGAACTGCCTGTTGGAATCCTCTGACGCAAGAGTGAAAGTACCCTTACACAAGTGCAGTGACAACATCTTAATATTTACAAGATCACTAATATTACCTAAGCTTTTATTGCCACACAACCCTATAATGAAAGACAATTACCACTGGAGAAAAATATGTACTAAGAGCTCCAAAAGACCAATTTCATCCTGCAGATACAGATTGCCTCTAGTTTGAAAGAAATGGGGAAAAACACATTTTATAGGTTTCATTTCTTAGACAAGCAAAATGTTTGGTGTTTTCTATTGTATGTTAACTTTATGCCATTTACACATACAACACAGTTTTCTCTCCTAGCCGTTAATTTCTTTTCCCAGTTTGGGAAAATTAAAGTAATGATTAACACCTTTAAAAAATAGTATTTTAGTATTCAACCTGTTGAACACAAAAATATGTGGTATTGTTAACCTGCATTTGTCATTTATTATACTTTTGGGACTTTATTTTTGCATGTTTCTCTATTTTTGTGCTTTGTGACAAGTAAGAAACAATTAAAGGTGTTATTTCAATGATTTTAAACTCTTTTTACTCACATATCCCCTGGAGTTTTTTCCTTTTCTGTGGGTGGGTGGCAGCTCAAACGAGGCAGTCAAGGACTTGCATCTTCCAGGATGCATTGCAATTATCTCTTGTTAACCTCTTCCTCCACTAAATACAAAATAGTTCCTTGCATAAGTATGATATGTGATGACAAGTTCCTTCTCCACCGTCTGGAGACAAATATACAGTAGCTATATATTTCAATTCATTTAGAAGTAGGGATGAATAAAAGGTGTCTGGGCTGCTTCACTATGAGGTCACTACACCAGCACTGATAGGAAGGCAACATGGGAGCTACTCAGCATGTTAGACCAACACTGAATGTAGGGGAAGGTGGACCAGAAGGATAAATAGCAGAGGGCGCTACCAAAGAGGCAAATATAATGTACATAAAATTTTTCTAGTTTTTTATATTTTTATTGCATAAATATTGCATTTGCAATGCCCTATTTATTGCATAGTAATACACTTTGTGTGGTAACCCCTTTAAGGCATTTTATTTACTTCTTTTACTTTACATGTGATAAAAATTCCCTCTCCGGCACTAATCTTTGGGTCAACCTTCACAGGAACATATTGTGGAGATTTACACTCAGACACCCTGTGGGCCCACTAGTAGGAGCTATTCATTTTTTTTACAACTTTAATCTTTTAGTAAATACTTGTATTTCCCAAAAATTTGTTGTTCAGGAACAGCTTTTTTGCATTGTGCAATTCATCTGTTATTTATCTTGGAAAGTATGAATAAATTGACAGCTGTGTTACCATTCCCCTTGTCAATGATGTAGGTCCCTACACAGTCTGACACTGGCCGATCAATGCTGACAATGCCAGTATAGTGTAAGCAGGGCCGGATTAAACTGAGGGCACATGGGGCTCACACCCTGGGGTCTTCACCGCTACACTGAAATGACGGAGCCTCCACCATTCATGACTGCTGCAAGTTAGCACTGTCCTTTCCACTGAAGAGAAGTTGCTCCCCCTGCTGTGCTGTAGCCACCTGCACAAATAGCTGCATTAACAGTACAGTGCACATCAAATCACATCACAGGAAGGACCTTAATATGGGTCCTTTATCCACTCCTTCATTTTCTGTCATCACTGTGCTATGAGTGAACTCCCCCTTCTGTCCTACAAAGGTGGCCCTGATTCTTGATCAGGCTGCTAGCATGAGAAAATTTATATACTTGTATGTACTATGTGCATTTTCTGAATATCATATTTTTGTCCCACATTTTGTTTATACACATGACATATGTTAAACAGATGCTTCATCTGTGGCATCTGTCACCATAGGGTTTCATTATATAAAAAATATATCCGTTAATGTATACAATTTTTATCTGGACTCTGTAGGATGGAAAAGTGTAGTGTACTACTTTTGCATCCTTTTTCTTCACAACCTATATGTTAAACATGGACCAAAAATGTGATGTAAACATCCCCTTAGGCATATTTCATCTTACTTCTTTAGCAAAAAAAAAAATGGCAGAAATATTCAGGCAGATAGTGGGACCTAAGTGATGCATGTTCCAGTACACTTTGATACTCACATATAACGGTTCCGTTTGTTTCCATTTTACATGACAGAAAAAATAATCCTGTCGACAGGACTATATTTTCCATCATGTATAACGGAACCAAACGGAACTGTTATTTGGACCCATAGACATGTATTAGGAAGGTGCAAAACAGAATGCATTCCGTCCTAAAATTCTGTTATATTCCATTAGAACTCTGTTATAATGGAAAATATAACTGAATTCCCTAACGCCAAAAGAGAACCCGCCTTTATTGCTAATTAACTTTCCCTTCACAGATATCCTTTAAAGATGTAATGTCACAGTGCGGTTCACTGTGACAGTTATGGCCGCGTAGGCCGACTGCATGCTCTCTCACGTACTGGCTGCAGGCTGACACCTGTGTATGTTGGTTGCTTGGGGCTGCGTGCTGGCTGCGGTGTTCGGTGTGTGAACTGTGGCGTGTGTTTGTGTCTCCCCATGTCCATATCGCTGTGGTTCCTGTCACTGGTGCCATGCAGGCTGGCTGCATGCGTTTTGTGTACTGACTGTGGGTGTTCCCATGTATGATGGTCCTGTGATGCATGCTGGCTGCGCCTTGAGTGTGAACAGGGTCTGAGTATGGGTGCAGTGTGTGGTTCTGTCACTTCTTGTTGTTGTGTAGGCTGGCTGCCTGTAACCTTGTACTGGCTACAGTTATCCTGTGTATGCTGGCTGTCATTCGGGCGTGCTGGCTGCAGCATTCTGTGACTGGTGTGAACTGACAATTGTGATTGTTTCTTCTATGGTTCTTGGAACTGGTTCTGGTGGGGATAACATTCCCTGGTCTGTTCCTGGGTGTGGTTTATCAGGTGCCCTCCTTATGCAGCTATATCTTCCTGTGAGCTGTGGGGCTTAGGGTCAGTCTGTCTTGTGCCTTGCTAGGTGTAGTCCCTCGCTGCTGACTCAGTGGGTTTTGCCATTTGTCCTTCTGTGTGGTGTTGCCTGGTATTTCATTGATGTTGTTGTATCCTGTCTGTTCCATGTCTTGCCTGGTAGTGCCTAACTGCTTCTGATCCTGTCTGTTCCATGTATAGCCTGGCAGTGCCTAACTGCTTCTGATCCTATCTGTTCCATGTATAGCCTGGCAGTGCCTAACTGCTTCTGATCCTGTCTGTTTCATATATAGCCTGGCAGTGTAACTGCTCCTGGTCCCGTCTGTTCCATGTATAGCCTGGCTGTGCTTTCTGCTTCAGTTTCTGTCTTGTGTATGTCAAGCATTCGTGAGAGGGCTACTGGGTTCTCCAGGGGGAGGATATCTAGTCTATTTGTGCAGCTCTGCCTGTGACCGCAATGCTTCCGTTCTGCATGGGGTCCAGGCATCTGCTTGTGTGCTGGTTCCCGTTTGTCTTGTCTGATCCATGTCCTTAGTTTATGTTGGGTTACAGTCCTTCTGTGATTGTCTGTTCTGCTGGAGCTTGCCCCAGCACGGTTCTTTGCAGGGAATAGCCAAGTGTACCGAGACTATCCTGGATGTGTGACCAGTGAGCCCTCGACCCAGGTCATCTCCACCACCAGGGGCTCTGTGAAGAATGGTCCTCAATGGTTCTTCGCCCTCTGGGGTTTGCCTTTTGTCTACCGGTGCACTTGGTTCAGTGGTAGTGCTACCACTATTGCCTTGCCTGCTGTTCCTGTTACTGTCATGTTCATTTATTAAATGTATAATAAAGTATTAAGTTGGTTTCCTGGTCTCTAATCTACCTGTCTAGTCATGTCTGCGAGACGTTCCCGAGGTCTGCCCCGTCCCCTGGATAGTGACATTCAAAGAGGACCTTTTACCATAAAATGCAATCAATTCTGAAAGCATTATGTTATATAGCGCAGAAGGAGCCAAGCATATTGATACATATTTTTGTGGGAAAAGATTCTGGAAAACCTGTAATTTATGCATTTATTTCTCAGTTTTTTTCACTTCCTGTGAATACTTATCGGTACAAGGACGAGGTGTTCCCAGTGACTGAGAGATATCTCTTATGCACATAGTGCTATCAATCACTGATCCCCTCCTTCTGCACCAATGCTGTTCACAGGAGGTGAAAAAAGCAGAGATATAAACGTATAAATTACAAGTTTTACTGAATATTTTCCCACAAAAATACATATTAATCTGCTCAGTTCCTCCTGCTCTATAGCAAGGTGCGTTCAGATAGCAATGCACTCCCCCCAAAGAAATATATTTGTCAATGTTTATGGTTTACAGCTAGTGTTAAGCGAATTGAAACATCCGAAGTGTAATTTGATCCGAAGTTTAGGAAAAATTCAATTCACAACAAATCCAAATTTACTCAAGCTTTGTGGTTACGAATTGTTTTTCCATTAAATGGCGGCTACACGTGTTACAAAGTGAAAGTAAGAAGCCTGGGAACATAAGATCACCCAAAATGCTGTGCAGCCAGCCAATCTGCAGATAACCATCCCCTGTGATATCACAGCGCTTTAAAACAATTATATTATGCCTTGATTCTCAAATTTGGGTGAATAACCTTTATACTTTAACTGTTATTGGGGTGTCCACCTTGTTCAATAAACAATTATATCATGCCTTGATTCTTAAATTGTGGTGAACAACCTGTCTTGTTCTACTGTTATTGGGGTGTCCACATTATTTAATAGATGAACAATTCCTTTAGGCCTTGATTCTCAAATTTGGGTGAATAATTTATCTTGTTCTACTGTTATTGTGTTGTCCACCTTGTTTAATAGATAAACAATTCTATTACGCCTTGATTCTCAAAATGGGGTGCATAACCTGTCTCGTTCTACTGTCATAGGTGTGTCCGTCTAGTTTAATAGATAAAACAATTTTATTAGGCCTTGATTCTCAAATTTGGGTGACTAACCTGTCTTGCTCTACTGTTATTGGGTTGTCCATCTTATTTAATAAACAATTCTATAAATTCTTTTGGATCATGATTCCCAAACTGGGTTGAATAACCTGTCTTATTCTACTATTATTGGGATGTCCACCTTTTATAATAGATTAACAATGCTATCAGGCCTTGATTCTCAAGTTTGAGTGAATACCCTGTCTCCTTCAACCGTTATTGTGGTGTTCACCTTGTTTAATAGATAAACAATTCTATCAGGCCTGATTCTCAAATTGGGGTGACTAACCTGTCTCCTTCAACCGTTATTGGGGTGTTCACCTTGTTTAATAGATAAACAATTCTATCAGGCCTGATTCTCAAATTGGGGTGACTAACCTGTCTCCTTCAACTGTTATTTGGGTGTCCACATTGTTTAATAGATAAACAATTCTATTGGGCCCTGATTTCCAAATCAGGGTGAATAACCTGTCTCGTTCTACTGCTATAGGTGTGTCCACCTAGTTTAATAGATAAAACAATTTTATTAGGCCTTGATTCTCAAATGTGGGTGACTAATCTGTCTTGCTCTACTGTTATTGGGTTGTCCATCTTATTTAATAAGCAATTCTATTATGCCTTGATTCTCTAATTGGGGTGAATAACCTGCCTTGTTCTACTGTTATAAGGGTGTCAACAGACAGTTGCCAGGGCCCTTCAAGGGAACAGGCAGTGAATTTTATTTTTACTGTAGCTAGCAAAAGTAGCAGCAGAAGAAGGGAAGGGGGTTATTAAATCCACCACAGCAACAGGCCAGAGCTGCCACTGTCATCCAGCGGTTGTGTTTTGATGACCAATCCCACTGTCCTGAAATGGTTGACTTGGTCTTCAACATCATCTCATCTGACATCAGACACACACAGCCAGGAGTCAGTGAGTTCCTCTGACACCACACTTAGTTGGCAGGACCCAGGAACAAGCTAAGTACCCTCACCTGTCCTGAACCTGCCTCTTTCATTTACTGCTCCTTCTGCCAGGCAAGTAATGTATGCTGCCGGCTCTGCTGCCCGATTTTCAGTGAGGATGAGCTTATTGAGAACAGTCAGCAGCTACTGCCCAAGCAAAATTTGGAGGAGAGGTCCTCTGCGTCCTCCTGTAGGTGTGCACATAGCGATGATGACAGTCATGTGGGAACAGGTGTTGCGAGGGGTCAGGGATGTGGCCATGAGACTTGTGATGGTGACAAAAGTGACGACCAGACAGTAGTGGATGTTGATGTAGCCAATTGCACGTGGGAGCTGGGTGAAGAGGGGGCTTCATCATCATCATGAGGTGAGGGTGGCAGCTTGCCCATGAGACAGCAGCAGGGTGGCAGCGTGCCGATGAGCCAGCATGGTGTAAGTGTAGCCATAAGACAGCCAGGTGGCAGCAGTGTTTGATCTGGAGCCAAACATGCCTGGTGTAGACTGTTACTCTGGAGCATACCTGTCAGGAAACAACTGTTGGTGCACAGCTTCATAGAGGCATCGACAGCGGCAAATTGCCATACTCACCAGTGTGGGAATTGTTTATCAAGTCGCTGGAGGACATTAGAGTGGCGGTATACAGGATCTGTGGGCAAAAGGTGAAGCACGGCCAGGGTGCTAATTGTGGCACTATGGCCCTGGGTCAACACATGGAGTATCACCATAAAGGGCCTTGGAAAACCATAGCACTAATGCAGTGGTACAGTCTGAGACAGCAACTGCTGCATTTCCCCGCAGCCCGCACCTCTTCTCCAGGAGTCAGGGCTCCTCCACCTCAGCAGAAGGAAGCTGTCATTCCTTCCCTTCATCTACTGGTCCTGATGCTCCTTCTCCTTCTCACATTTTTTGCCAGCGATCACTGAGGTGATTGCAAAAAAACAACAGTATGCGTGCACTCATCCAACACACGCAGAAGCTGAACATGCTGGCGAGGTTTTTGGTACTACAGACTGTCCCTTCCCATGTGGTTGACTCTGCACATTTCAGAGAACTGATGGCTTGGGTCGAGCCAAGGTGGAGGGTCCCGAGCTGTCATTACTTCTCTAAAAAAGCTGTACCAGCTCTGCATAAGTACATATAGCAGAAGGTGAGCTAGTCCGTGATTGATGTCTGGTACAGTTCATGGAAAAGCCAACATGTGGAGCTATAACTATGGTCAGGGACAATATATGTTGTTTATGGACCACTGGGTAAATGTGATTCCTGCCCAGGCACACCGCACACCAGCAACTTGACCAGGTGATGGCAAATTTGGCAATGTCGCCTCCACATTCTCATGCTCTAATTCCACCGCCAATATCCTCCTGTGCCTCCTCATCCTCCACCTTGTCCTCAGCCTCCACATTAGGCATAGTTCAGAGTGGTCGAGGATACCATCTATGCAGAGCTGTTCTGCACCTGGCTAGCCTGGGTGAACTGAGTAACATCGGGGAGGAACTGTTCCATGTCTGTCACCAAGGAATCTAATCCTGGCTGTCTCCTCGCAAACTGAATAACAGGAAGAGCTGGTCACTGATAACAGGAAGAGCTGTGTTAAGGAGGGCTGACCCATGCACCCTGCATGGCTCACATCTTTAATCTGGTTGTAACCCAGTTGCAAAATGTCTTGAAAATGGCCAGGAAATTGTGCATCCACTTCATCCACTCTTACCCTGCAAAACATGCCATCCTTGAGCTGCAAAGACAGAATGGTGTTCCCCAAAATCGCCTCATATGCTACGTTTCCACATGTTGGAACTCCACTCTCCACATGTTGGACCAACTATATGAGCAAAATAAGGCCGTGAATGATTTCCTGATGATGCAGGCGGACAGGGTTACTCCCCTGTGTAACTTCAACATTAGCAAGTGGCAGCTCATGCATGACACCAGCCGCTTGCTCCGGCCCTTTGAGGAGGCTATTATATTTGTCAGTCCCCAGGACTACGGGATGAATTATGTCATTCCACTCCTTCACGTCCTGGAGCAGATGCTGATAAATCTGACAGGCCAGCGGACAGGAGACATGGTGCCTACATCTCACAGCCACCTGAGCCCTGTGGGGGCTGAACTGGCAGAGGAGAAGGACAAGGAGGAGGACATAAACACCCAGGAATTGTAAACAGAAATAGGTGGTCTATATACCCAAGCGACAGGACAGGAGCAAGAGGAGCATGAGGAGAATGAGGTGCATGAGGAGCAGGAGGGAGATGAGGAAGACCAGGCAGATGACCCCGACAGACTGTGGCAGTATGCAGTGGAGATAGAGACTAGAGATGGCCCGAACTATCCGACGGCGAACAGTTCCCGGCGAACATAGCTTGTTCGCGTTCGCCTCTGCCGGGCGAACACATGCGATGTTCGGTCCGCCCCCTATACATCATCATTGAGCAAACTTTGACCCTGTACCTCACAGTCAGCAGACACATTCCAGCCAATCAGCAGCATACCCTCCCTCCCAGACCCTCCCACCTCCTGCACAGCATCCATTTTAGATTCATTCTGAAGCTGCAGTCTTAGTGAGAGGAGGGAGACTGTAACTGCTGCTGATTTAATTGGGAAATCGATAGCTAGGCTAGTGAATTCAGTGTCCACTCCAGTCCTGAAAGACTCATCTGATCTCTGCTGTAAGGACAGCGTCCTGACAGCACCCCAAAAAGCCCTTTTTAGGGCTGCAACATTAGTCTGCTTTTTTTTTTTCCTTTATATACATATTGCAGTTGCCTGGCCTGCCTGTGTGTGAGGAGCTGCAGGCCCACAGACTGTAGTGTGCCCACTGCCAGTGCTCACCCCTGTCATTCCGTGTGGCACAGGACTTTGCTTAAAAAAAGGCACTTAATTTTTACACTTTAATCTAAGGTTAGTTGCCTGCCAGTGTGTGTCAGGCTGACTTCCACTGACTGTAGTGTGCCCACTGCCAGTGCCCACCACTCATACCGGCTGGCACAGGACTTTGCATAAAAAAGGCATTTAATTTTTACACTTTAGTGTAATTTCAGCTGCTTGCCTGCTGCTAGTGTGTGTCAGGCCGACTTCAACTGACTGTAGTGTGCCCACTGCCAGTGCCCACCCCTGTCATCCCGTGTGGCACAGGACTTTGCTTAAAAAAAAGGCACTTCATTTTTACACTTTAATCTAAGGTTAGTTGCCTGCCAGTGTGTGTCAGGCCGACTTCAACTGACTGTAGTGTGCCCACTGCCAGTGCCCACCCCTGTCATCCCGAGTGGCACAGGACTTTGCTTAAAAAATAGGCACTTAATTTTTACACTTTAATCTAAGGTTAGTTGCCTGCCAGTGTGTGTCAGGCTGACTTCCACTGACTGTAGTGTGCCCACTGCCAGTGCCCACCACTCATACCGGCTGGCACAGGACTTTGCTTAAAAAAAAGGCACTTCATTTTTACACTTTAATCTAAGGTTAGTTGCCTGCCAGTGTGTGTCAGGCCGACTTCAACTGACTGTAGTGTGCCCACTGCCAGTGCCAACCACTGATACCGGGTGGCACAGTAGCTTGCCGATAAATAAGGCATTTAATTTTTAGACAGTAGTCTAAATTCAGTTGCTTGCCTGCTGCCAGTGTGTGTCAGGCCCTCTTCCACTGACTGTAGTGTGCCCACTGCCAGTGCCAACCACTCATACCGGGTGGCACAGTAGCTTGCCGATAAATAAGGCATTTAATTTTTACACTTTAGTGTAATTTCAGTTGCTTGCCTGCTGCCAGTGTGTGTCAGGCCCGCTTCTACTGACTGTAGTGTGCCCACTGCCAGTGCCAACCACTGATACCATCTCCCCGTTCGAAAAATCTATTCAATAAATGGCACCCAGATTGGGGACGTTAGAGGGATTAAACTGATGAGAATAGTACTACAGAAAATACCACTCATATCGGGTGTGACAGTAAATTGCACGGCGCAGACGCAGTCACCGTGGATAAAAACAAAGGGGAGGGAGCCAGCGTTTTTTTAACCATCTCCCCGTTCGAAAAATCAATTCAATTGACCTTTCGGGGACCCTTGGTGTTGTACGTGGCTGGGTGGAGGAAGAAACCTTCAATGACATCACCGGGACGTGGCTAGCTTGGTATCCAACCTTGTGCAAATGGGGAGTTTGCGGTTGTGCAAATGAACTGTTTGCGGTGCATTAAAAGGGGAGTTTGGTCTGTCAATGTCTGTGATGCGGGCGTAACCCTTACACTACCTGATCGATACAACATCATACCTGATCGTATACACACACTGGATGTTTTAAAGCACGTTATTCCAAACAATTTAGGAATGTTAGTTGATTTATGCCCTTTATGGATTAAAACCCGACTCTGCGTCCACTACGTAATTTTCCATGGGAGTTTTGCCATAGATCCCCCTCCGGCATGCCACAGTCCAGGTGTTAGACCCCTTGAAACAACTTTCTCATCACTATTGTGGCCAGAAAGAGTCCCTGTGGGTTTTAAAATTCGCCTGTCTATTGAAGTCTATGGCGGTTCGCCCGGTTCGCCAGTTCGCGAACATTTGCGGAAGTTCTCGTTCGCTGTTCGCGAACTGAAAATTTTATGTTCGCGACATCACTAATAGAGACAGGGATCACCATTTGGCAGAGGGATGACTATTAACTTTCCACAATGTTAAACCCTTGCTACCGGGCCAAAATGGGGGCCTTTTTTTTACACCTTCTTAGAGGGATGAAAAACTCAACTACTGTCAAGACATCCTATTTAGCCATTGCCCATCCTTACAAAGGTCTGATCGGGGAGGGAAGGGGGGGGAATCTGTGGTCATGCTCCACTGACATGACTGCTGGAGAGGGGACAGGAGCACCGTCAGCGGCAGCTTGAGTCTCGAGTCTCTGATGAGCACGTTTCGTCACCCGCCTACTGAAGAAACCAGCCAGCAGTAGCAGAACATGGAGCAGAACCTGAACCAGAAGGCAGTGGCATACTTGAACTGCACTACTGGGCAGCCAAACTTGAATTGTGGCTGCAACTGGCCGAGTTTGCCCTGGGCAAGCTTTCCTGCCCGACCATTAGTGTGGCATCAGAGCGGGTGTTAAGTGCGGCGGGGGCATAGTTACCCCAAGGACAACTTGCCTTTCCACCCAAAATGTGGAGAGACACTGCCCTCTGTGAAGAAGAGGTAAAAAGGAAATCCTGCTCCGGCGCTTCAAACCCAATTCAGACGGTCTTGGATATAGAAAGGTTTCTTTATTCCATAAAAAATGCGCACAAGTAAAAACAACACATTTCGGGGAGTTCATATCCCCTTCATCAGGTTGACATTAATAGCTGATACAGTGTGGGGTATATATACACAAAAGAAAACACCAAAAAAACTGCACCAGTGGGTGGCTACCAACTTATGGGACCACCCACAGGTGCTGTCCAATTAGCATATGTGACAGGTATATAGTTCATGGTTTATATATAATAAAACAGCACACGTCTGGAGGAGGAGGGTGGTAGTATAATTGTAATACAGATGATGGCAGTGTTTTCGTATTTTTTAATATTAGTTTAGTTTAGATTGAACTGCAAAGGACGATGTAATACTGGGTTGGGTCATGTGATCGCAAAGTCAGCAGTCACATGGCCATCGCCATAGTAACCAGCAATGCTTGGAAGCAGTCTGGCCAATCGCGTGGGGTCACGTGTCCTAAGGTGGTCACGTGACCGGAGAGGAGAAGGGAAGGGGTCAAAGGACCTGCCGCTCTGGCCAATAGTAATTAGACACGTGTAAGTCACAGGGTATGTTCTGATCATGTGATTCTTGGACTTGGATGGAGAATATTCAGTATGTAGAAACGGCTGTGGGTGGTGCCCGGGGTGCTTGGAGTCACGTGATGCATTGTCATGGAAAGAACAACGCTATCTTCAGGCACCGCAGTCAATGTAACTTACATTACTTAGGGGCAAAAGTGTGCGGATATACTAAAACTTAGGAGGGGGGGAGACCAATAGAATGTGTAGGAATTACAAAAAATACATAAAAATAAATAAGTTATATAGACAATCCGATTAAATGCACGATACATAAGAAAAAAAAAGAATGAATGTATAGGTAATACAATATAAATACAAAGACACACTGCCATTTTGCCCCCACTTTGGGGGGGAGGGGAGTGCGTCTTATAGGGCGAAAAATACGGTATATAAAGGAGCTTTATAATTTATTGTTAGAAAGAATATATATATATATATATATAGAGAGAGAGAGAGAGAGAGAGGTGGAAGAGAGAGGGGGACATGGGTATAAGTTGGAAGCCTATATATGTATAATGTGGGTGGAAGGAAAACTAAAAATAACTATAAAAGTATAAGAACTGGATATAAATATATAAAATTGCTAGTAAAAAAAAAAAAAAAAAAAGAGCTGAAGGATGAGAATGCTGGTATTGATGAAAATTATTTTTTGGTGGCAATGGAGGGTAACTGTATTGTGGTGATTGGGGTGAGGCTTATAAGTTGATTTCAAACGCCTCATTAAGTCCGTGTGGATTTAGACTGTTCAATTTAAAGATCCAGTACATTTCTCGTCTTCTTATATATTGGATATCTTCCCGCTGGCATATGGGTATTTGCTCGATTGGGGTGATTCTGAAACCTATTGAGCGCTCTCCATGAAAGTCTGCAGCGTGTCTTAAGACACTATGTTTCAAATATCGTTAACTTATTTATTTCAGTTCCCCATTTTTATGTATTTATTGTATTTCCTACACATTCTATTGGTCCACCCCCCTCCTAAGTTTTAGTATATCCGCACACTTTTGCCCCTAAGTGATGTAAGTTACATTGGCTGCGGTGCCTGAATATAGGATGAGCGTTGTTTCCTCCATGACAACGCATCACGTGACTCCAAGCACCCCGGGCACCACCGACAGCCTTTTCTACATACTGAATATTCTCCATCCAAGTCCCACAGTCACATGATCGGAACATACCATGTGACTTACACGTGTCTAATTTCTATTGGCCAGAGCGGCAGGTCCTTTGACTCCTTCCCTTCTCCTCTCTGGTTATGTGACCACCTTAGGACACGTGACCCCACGTGATAGGCCAGACTGCTTCCAAGCGTTGCTGGTTACTATGGCGATGGCCATGTGAACGCTGACTTTGCGATCACATGACCCAACCCAGTATTACATTGTCATTTGTAGTTCAATCTAAACTAAACTAATATGAAATAATACGAAAACACTGTCATCATCTGTAGTATAATTATACTATCGCCCTCCTCCTCCAGACGTGTGCTGTTTTAATATATATAAACCATGAACTATATACCTGTTACATATGCTAATTGGACAGCACCTGTGGGTGGTCCCATGATTTGGTAGCCACCCACTGGTGCAGTTTTTTGGCGGTTTTTATGTGTATATATACCCCACACTGTATCAGCTATTAATGTCAACCTGATGAAGGGGATCTGAACTCCCCGAAATGCGTTGTTTTTACTTGTGAGCATTTTTAATGGTATACAGAAACCTTTCTACAGCGAAGACCGTCTGAATTGGGTTTGAAGCGCCAGAGCTTAATTTCCTTTTTACCTAAAGCACATTTCTGGAAATAACTTCTGAAGGAACCCCGACCTGCGGCAGCACACTCAAGGACCGACTCTTGTGTGACAAGCCTTCAATAGGGTTGTGCCTATCTTAGCACAATCCCGCAAGGTGAGCCTTTAGTGTACAAATTTGTTACCATCTAATCAAACGTACTACCCTATTGTGCGCTTTCTTGAGCCTTAGGCACGTCCACTTTGTGAAGAAGAATCAGTCATGGATCGGCCAGGATTACCACACGTCAGTGCCTGATGCATCAGACTAGATCATTCTGTCAGTAATGATCTGACTGCAGTGTGCTGCCACACCAGAACATTGTGAAAAATGTCTTATTACTTCTGCCCATGTGCTGCTGCCACTATTCTGATGCTGCCGCCAGCCTGATGCCTCTGCTGCCATCTTCTCCTACTGCCACCATTTTGTGCTGTTACTGTTACTGCTGTTGCCCCCCACCTCCCCACTCTGTGACTGGGCCACTATTGTGACTCCTTATGCTGTTCACACCCTCACCACTCTGTGACTGGGCCACTGTTGTGACTGTTCCTGCTGTTGCCACCCTCACCAGTCTGTGCTGGGGCCACTAGTGTCCCCGTTTGGCCTTGTTGACAACACCAATTATTTTACCATTCTTCTGATCCGTCAGAAGAACCGAAAAATGAAAAACACAACAGATCCTGTCTTTGGAGCATAAGACCTCGATCACACAGTCAGTATTTTGCATCAGAATTTTCTGTACAAATAGGTATGAGCGAACCCGAACTGTAAAGTTCAGGTTCATACCGAACATCAAGGGTTCGGGCACCAGAACCTGAACACGGACTTTGTCGCAGAAGTCCGTGTTCGGATGCTGAATAAAGTTTGTTGAAAGTATTCAATCAACTAGCTTTTTAGCTGTGGGAACTTGTAAGCCATCACTGTGATGCCTAGTATTGGTGTTCTGTCTTCATACACGTTCACACAGTGTGCAGTCTGACATTCAGTATAAACCATCCCTGCCTTCCAAATAGGAGGACTGTTTTCTGTAGTCTAAGTTGTTTATTGGTCAACAGGATTATGAATTGGTAAAACTTCAAGAATACAAATGGCTTGTGTAAGTAAAACAGCATGTACAGTACAGTAATACATTGATAGAGAAAGACGATGTCCAAAATGGCTGCCTATACATAGAACTGCATGTTTAGCTAACATAAATAACTCCCTGAGTGACACTTATACCTAGCTAAACAGCTCTGCATAACTAAATATCCCTGAAACAAAGGTAGATGTCACTCATCAGATATACTTGCACAAAGATGGTGGAGTTTAAGAATGAGAACTGCATGGAACAGCTCTGCTGATATCCTGTAGTCTGTATGTAGACTGGAGACTGGCTTCTCCTTCCCAGAATGCCTTGCACCTCCCACAAAGCAATAATCTTTATTAACAAGAAAACCAGGTGCAATACATTTTTACCACCGCTAGATGGTGCTGTTACCTAACTAATAACTACAGGAATACAAAAATTGCAGCAGAATGAATTAGAAATTAAATAGACGTGAACTGAAATTAATCTCTCTCTGCTGGAGGCAGAAAACTCCCTGTCTGGCATCAACGGATGCTACTACTAGGTCTCTCGGGTGAAAACAACAAAACAAGCTCCGCTGCTGGTCTGGAATAGTTTGCACTCGCCAAGCTTCCATATTTTGGCCTCGGCTTTGCGCACGTTCCCATCCTTGCCAGGCCACTCATTCCGGTGCGACTGGCTGTCTTTCATGAGTGCAACATCTCCAAGCCTGATGTTCGGTTTTTTAGTTTTTCACTTCCTTCTAGACTGCAAAGTAGAGATACACTGCTCCCTCCACCTGTCCCAGAAGGCATTAGAAAGACTTTGTACCTGCCTCCATTGTCATCTATAGAGGTCCTTGTCATTAAATTCTCAGAGAGGAGCATTCGGGGTGCTGGTCTTCTGTGTGAGTAACATGGCAGGAGTGAGGATAGTCAAATCTTCAGGGTCATTGGAAAAGGTAGTAAATCGTCTTGCGTTCCTGATGGCTGAGACTTCTGCCAAGAATGTGGTCAAGCTTTCATGTGTGAGTCTCGTACTTCCTACTTGCAAGAAGATGGAATCCAAGATTTTTCTTGCTATCCCTATCATCCTTTCCCAGGCGCCACCCATGTGAGAAGAATGAGGTGGATTAAAAGTCCAGGTGCATCCTTGCTCGCTCAAGTATCTTTCCACATTGATAGTGTCCAAGTTGGAAGTAATTTGGAGTTCTTTAACTGCTCCAACAAAATTTGTGCCTCTGTCCACACGAATAAGCTTCACGGGCCCCTCTAAGGGCAATAAAACGTTGAAGTGCATTTATGGAACTTGAAGTGTCCACGGATTCGATCACTTCTATATGGACAGCTCTGCTGGACATACAAGTAAACATGACCGCCCAGCATTTTGCACTAGCGTCAATACCTCTAGTATGCCGTGTAGCCACTGACCAAGGACCAAATACATCTAGACCAAAATTGGTGAATGGAGGATCTGTGCTGAGTCTCTCAGTTGGCAAACTGGCCAGTTTTGGATTTTGAGACATGTCACGAAGTTTGCGACAGGTAATGCAGTTGAAGAAGAGCTTTCTCACACACCTCTTTGCTCTAACAATCCATAGTCCGGCAGCTCGTAGATTCCCTTCAGTAAACAATCAGCCCTGGTGTTTCACTTGAACGTGGTGATGTCGCACGAGCAGGGTCGTGACGTGGTGATGTCGGGGAATTATTGCAGGATGTTTTTCCACAAATTCCACTTTGGCTTCTTGAAGACGGCCTCCTATTCTTATCATCATTGGTCAATGATGGGCTCAAGCTTCTTAAAAGCGCTGTCCTTAGAAACTGTTTGGCCTCTGCTGAGGTAGTCTTTCTCTTTAGCATAACATTCACGTTGTATAGTGCGAATTATTACATTTTTGGATTTTTCCAGATTAGCAGTGGTAAAGGCGTGTTTGCAGTGATGCCAACCTTTGCAGGGCTTCTGACTCACAGGTAATGTAGATTTGTAAAATTGAGCTATATGAGCTAGACAGGGTATAGCATGGACGAGCAAAATCCAGGTGGAGGAGGATTACCTCAGTCTGACAGTGGAGCTCAGGAGGTGTGTGTGCTGGGATCTGAGGCTTGTGCCGTGCTGGAGGGCTGAGACCCGTCTGTAAGGGAAACGGGACCCCTAAAAGCCTGCTATGGACTGCTGGAGGCAGAAATGCCAACAAGATGATTTTTGCTATGTGGACTTTCCATTGTGTGTGAACAGGGGCGTAGCTAATGGATCATGGGACCTGGTGCAAGAGTTCAGCCTGGGGCCCCCCTTCCCTCAGTGCTTTGTGGCCAGGGGCAGGAAGCATAAGGCCTTCGTGCTGCCCGAGGCAAAAATTGAAACGCACACCCTTGAGCCAGAGGTGAAACTTGACCAGCATGCACTTTCTATAATACTGGTGTCTTCTTATGCACCACAAGGGTCTTTGGGCCCCCTCAGGCTTCTGGGCCCAGTAGCGACTGCTACCTCTGCACTCCCTATAGCTACGCCCCTGTGTGTGAACTAACGGCAAGATTGCAAAGTGACGTTTTGTTTTTGCTTTATGTGTGAATAAACATGGAAGTTTAATTTAAGAACTGGTAATTTGCCTCTGTACTGCGTCCGCACACCCTGTCTACCAGAGAGAATCCCGACAGGTGGCTTGGTGCGACGGATCTAGTCTCATGGTCCGCAGAAATATGCTGTGTAGGCACGTATTGCCACTGTTTAGGACAAGTGGATCTCCTGATCCTTAGCACCCAATTGCACACGTAGACGTAAAAACGTCTGGTTTCGTTGCAGATATATCCTAGGACTACCTTGCTGTCCGTCTAAAACTTGACTTCCTCGATTTCAAGTTCGAGCCAACTCCACTGCAAGCTCAGAGCTCCAACCTGGGAATCGTGTATTCGCGGAGTGGTGCCAGTTTGGTCCGGCTCATGACAAATCCTATATGACATTGTTCTATGACGTCAATGGTCTGTAGTAGTGTTGGTCGAGCACCAAAGTGCTTGGGTGCTCGAGTAGAACACCTCGGAATGCTCGGTGCTCTAACAAACACCCGAGCACAATGGAAGTCAATGGGAGAACCTGAGCATTAAACCAGGCAGCCCCTGCTCTGAAGAGGGGAGGGTGTCTAGGTCATAGGAAAAGGTCAGAAATTGATGGAAATACCACTGAAATGGTTCAGGAACAGCATGGGGAGGATGTCTGGATGCATATTAGACTCCCAGGACGCTGCTGGGAATCATGTTGTCCGAGTAGTACGCCACTTTTACAGACTGACAAACCGAAGATAAAATCGATTTTAGAGGAAAAATTGTTAGGAAACATTCTTTCCTACATATGTACTTGTATATAAAGTGTAAATGCGGCCAAAAATTACAAGGAAGAGGCACTCTGATACAACCTGTATATCACATAAAGGAGGGCCTCATTCAGATTGTGGTACAATTGTTCAGGTAGTGGGACTCCTACACTCATAAAGACTATGCACTAAAGAAAAGGGCTGCCAAAAATTACAAGGAACCGTCACTCCAAAACACCCTTTATTACATCATACACACCCTTGAAAAATTATGATTGATGGCCTGCTGGTGACCCTCAAAAACATTAGGAGCAAGGGCCTGCTGCTGAGCTGACCATCTAAAAAGTTTTGGGCAAGGGCCTGCTGCCAAGCTGACCATCTAATAAATTTTGCGGGTGAGGGACTGCTCCTGAGATTACCAATTTAAAAAAATTGTGGGCAAGGGCCTGCTGCCGAGCTGACCATCTAAAAAATTTTGTGGGCGCATGCCTGCTGCCGAGCTGACCATCTAAAAAATGTTGTGGGCAAGGGCCTGCTGCCGAGCTGACCATCTAAAAAATGTTATGGGTGAAGGCCTGCTGCCAAGCTGACCATCTAAAAAAATTTGTGGACGAGGGCCTGCTGCTGAGCTGACCATCTAAAACATTTTGTGGGCGAGGGCCCGCTACCGAGCTGACATCTAAAAAATTTTGTGGGCGAGGGCCTGCTGCCGAGCTGACCATCTAAAAAAAATTGTGGGCGAGGGCCTGCTGATGAGCTGACCATCTAAAAAAATTTGTGTGAAAGGGCCTGCTGCCGAGCTGACCATCTAATAAATTTTGTGGGTGAGGGCCTGCTGCCGAGCTGACTATCCCAAAAATTTTGTGGGAGAGGGCCTGCTGCCAAGCTGGCCATCTAAAAAATTTTGTGGGCAAGGGCCTGCTGCCAATCTGACCATCTAAAACATTTTGTGGGCGAGGGCCTGCTGCCGAGCTAACCATCTAAAAAATATTGTGGGCAAGGGCCTGCTGCTGAGCTAACCATCTAAAACATTTTGTGGGCGAGGGCCTGCTGCTGAGCTGACCCTCTAAAACATTATGGTTGAGGGCCTGCTGGTGAGCTGACCCTCTTAAACATTATGGTTGAGGACCTGCTGGTGACCTTAAAAAACACTATGGGTGAGGGCCTGCTGGTGACCCTCTAAAACTTTATGGGTGAAGGTCCGCTGCTGAGCTGACCCTCTAAAACATTAGGAGCGAGGGCAGCCTAATAAGCATGTTGCTATGATGGAGGAGGAGGACGAGTAGAGGGAGATTGAACCATATACCCTTTTTAGTGGTGGAAGGGGTGCATGGGAATACAGTGTATTCAATACACCATAAAAGCCACATTTAGAGTGCCTTTATGTTCAGCCGCTTTCCTCTGGTGGAGTAGAGAAGTCAGGGGCAATTCAGGTCTTGTTCACTTTTATAAGAATCAATTGGTCAGCATTTTCAGTTGACAGGGGGATGCGCTTATCAGTTATTATGCCCCCAGCAGCACTAAATACACACTCTGACAAAACGCTGGAGGCAGGGTAAGCCAGCACCTCCAAGGTGTAGAGCGCCAGTTCGTGCCACATGTCCAGCTTGGACACCCAATAGTTGTAAGGCACACAGGGATCACTGAGGACGCTGACACAGTCTGCTACGTACTCCTTGACCATCTTCCAAAATGTATCCCTCTTTGTGACACTAGGCCACGCATCAGGTTGAGGGTGCTGGCGGGGTGTCATAAAACTGTCCCAGGCCTTAAAGAGTGTTGCCCTGCCTCTGTTGGAACTGCTGTGTGTTCCCCTCGTCTCCTCTCCTCGGTTGCCCAAGGAACTACGTACTCTGTAGTCAGCATTGTCAGCTGGATATTTTTGGAGCAATTTTTCCACAAGGACCTTCTGGTATTGCACCATTGTGCTCGTCCTCTCCACCACAAGAATGAGAGATGAGAAGTTCTCTTTGTAGCGGGGGTCGAGAAGGGTGAACAACCAGTAATCAGTATTGGCCAAAATGCGTACAACGCGAGGGTCACGGGAAAGGCAGAAGGAATTAGGGCCCGCAATCCTTGTTGTCACCTGTGCCATCCCAGGGTACAACTCGCTCCCAACCTCCACAAAGTTCACCCAGTGTGCCGCGAGGGACATGTAGCGTCCCTGGTCAAAAGCACTTGTCCATGTGTCAGTCATTAAGTGGACCTTCCTAATAACTGCGTTGTTCAGGGCACGGGTGATGTTACGGGACACATGCTGGTGTAAGGCTGGGAATGCACACCGTGAAAAATATTGGCGGCTGCGGGACAGCCACCGCCATCAGGTTTCGGAAAGCCTCAGTGTCCACAAGCCTAAATGGCAACATTTCCAGGACCAGCAATTTGGAAAGGTGTGCATTTAGTGCTATGGTCTGTGGGTGGGTGGCTGGGTATTTGCACTTTCGTTCAAAGGCCTGGGGTATAGACATCTGTATGCTGCACTGGGACACAGAAGTGGATGTGCTAGCTGATGGTGCTTGCGAAGGTCCAGGTGCATGGCGGGAGGCATCCGGGCATGCGTCTTGGACAGGGGATTGGCCAGCACATAACACAGGGGAAGAAGAGGCAGTGGTGTGACCCGCAGACTCTGGTTGTGGACCCAGGCATTTGGCCCACCTATTAGGATGCTTTGATGCCATGTGGCGGATCATGCTGGTGGTGGTGAGGTTGCTAGTGTTCACGTCCCTGCTCATTTTGGTACGGCACAGGTTGCAAATGACAAATCTTTTATCGTCCGCACTTTCCTTAAAAAAAGAGCCAGACTGCGGAACACCTACCCCTTTGCAAGGGAGATTGCTGCAAGGGGGTGCTCCGGGGAACAGTTGTGGGCCTTTTTGGTGTGGCCCGCCTTCTCCCTTTTGCCACCCCACTGCCTCTTCCAGTCTGTTGCGGTGCTGAGGATCCCCCCCTCTGTGTTGCTGTCCTCGCTCGGCTTGCCACCTTCCCAAGTTGGGTCAGTGATTTCATCTCCTCTTCCACTTCCTCACTCTGGTCATCCTCCTGACTAGGGTTGTTCGTACCGAACTTTAGGATTTTTGGACCCTGGACCCGAACCCGAACATTTCCGTAAAAGTTTGGGTTTGGTGTTCGGCGCTTTCTTGGCGCTTTTTGAAAGGCTGCAGAGCAGCCAATCAACAAGCGGTTAACTGTCTGACCTTAGAAGCCATCACAGCCATGCCTACTAATGGCATGGCTGTGATTGGCAGAGCAGCATGTGACCCAGGCTCTATATAATCTTGAGTCACATAGTGCTGCACATCACTCTGCTGTTACAAGTGTAGGGAGAGGATGCTGCTGGACTTGTGATTTCAGGGAGAGAATGGGAGAGAATCTAACTCAGCTATCTACAGAGAAATAGTTGTGTGGGTGCAGGGCACAATCGTTTTACCCTGCCCTGAGCCCATTGACCAAAAAACAACAACTTATAATTCTGTTAGTTAGGTGGGCGGCGGTGGCGGCCATTTTTTCCCCCAAAAAACTGTATTTTCCAGATCTGCAAGTGTTAAATTCAAGTTAAATATATACAGCTTTCATATTCATTGGAATTTTTAAATATCAAAATTTTAAATCAAGAAGGTAAACTCCAAAGTACAACTTTTATCAAGCCTACTGCATGTAACAGTTATATTTTATTCAATAGTTGCCACCTCCCTAGCTGGTTAGTCAACATCCCACAAGGACAACTGCGTAGGATCAAACGTAATTGCACACTAGAGACGGAATTCGAAAAGGAGGCAAAAGCCACGACGGATCAATTTCTCGATAAAAAATACCCTATAGAAATTTTAAATGTAGCCCTCAACAAGGTGAAAGAAATGGATAGAAAGGAGTTCATTGAAAAAACGAAAAAAGAGGTTAATACAGTGGATTCTAGTTTACGCTTGGTTTTACCTTTTAATAGAGATTTTAGGAAGATTCAGTCCATTATTAACAAACACTGGTATTTATTGAAAAAAGATAAAATGCTGAGTACACTGATACCCCCTAAACCTAGAATCACTTTTACAAAGGCTCCCAACTTGAACATTAAAATAGCACCCACTGTACAGAAGAAGAAAATCAGTACCTCCTCTGTTCAAGCTTGGGCAGGCATTCAGTTTTTTTCCGCTGTGGAAGATGCAACAATTGTAAATTAACTTCGTTCCCTAAAAAAACAACAGAGATAAGATCAACTACCAACAAATATTGTCATAAAATTAGAGAATTTCTTACTTGCAGCTTGGAAGATGTGATATACGTGATAGAATGCCCATGTAAATATCAATATGTGAGCAGAACCAAAAGATCGCTGAAAAAACGCATTGCAGAACATGTCGCAAAAAGGAAAGGCTTTGAAAATCATTCCCTGTCAAGCCACTTTAAAATGATACATAATCAAGATCCTTCATGTTTAATATTCACAGCTATTGATAAAGTGCACAGGGATTGGAGAGACGGCAATCATGTAGAAAAAATGTCACGTTTAGAAACAAAGCACATTTTTGAATTAAATACACTTTAGCCGCTAGGCTTAAACGCGGAATTTGAACTTTTTGGCTTTCTATGAGATGGGCGCCGTCTGTCGATGATTAACTGGACGGTATTTTAATCCGCCCAGTTTCTCCTCTACACCCGGCCCCCATCTTATATTCTACAGCAACTATCAAACATATTAGAAAATTCCGCCAAGAAGATCCTTTGTTTATAGTAAGATTAAAAGTAGCAGTTTACGCATAATTGGTGTGATATTACAATTTGATATACCTTTTTTAGATTATTATAACCCAGATTAGATCATGAACATCATTATTTATTTATTTTATTTTTTTACTTTTTTGAAAAAACGCACTGAAATCGCATTGAAAACGCATGCGATACTGGTGCGTTTTTCATACTATATGACTCCGAAGTTGATGTAGAATAACTGTATGAAAGGTTTTCCATTTGGCAAATTGCCAAGAATTCGTTTTTTATGTTTTTATGATATAATGTGCCAAACATATATACATACAGATTTTATTAAATTAATCGACCAGTAAGAGTGTTGATAATTAGATGGAGGGTTCCATTTATATATAGATATATGTGAGGATTCTTTGGGTAAATTCGAGACCCAGGGATATTCGAAAAAACTCTATTCCAAACCAGGTTTTCCTACATACTTTGACCACTATAAAGGTGGTGCATGAATAGGGGGATGTCAACCACTGATGAAGGGGTCACTGCTCTAAAACCCCGAAACGCATCTGGTATTACCCCCATTTGGAAAGCACACCGACAGACTGAGGAGGCATGGACACTATCTTATGAAACATCGAACCGCCTAAGAAAAACTTCTACTGCACGAATGATATCTAGCTCTACTACAAGATCACGTGTGTTCAGAGGTTTGGCGCGGAATTCAAAACAAACAAAACAGCCCTTGAGACCTGAACCCTAATCCTCAAAGAAGGTACACCGCGTCGAGGGCACGAAGTCCATTCAAAAGACCTGCATTCAGTAAGTGGGACGCCGCTCCATATGCTATGGACTTTTACTGGTGTTTTAAATCGAATAACACCTGACTATTAACCTTGATTTGTGCTAAAAATCCGATAGTACCTGGTACCTAGTTTGAACATTTGGAAAAACTTGATATTTTATTCTCTTACGATTTTTTTACCATCAAACTTTACTAGCTAATTCCACCATCGAATATTTATTATCGAATACTGTATCTGGTCGATTATTTTACTACTTGTTTCATTGCGATTATTTTAAATCATCGGAGGTTCCACAGATTGTTGGTTTTTAAGAGTAACATTGTCAATTGGAATCCATATGTTTTTGTATAAGATTGTATTGCTTTTATTCTAGAGTTTAATGACTATTCTTAGTTTAATATTATTGTCATTTATTGCTGCTATTTAATTTGAACCATATTATATCCTTGACCTATGGAATAAATTGTATCCTATTATCAATAAAGATCCCATTACTATAGAGAGTGCCCTACTACTATTTATTTATTTAGCTTTCATATTCTGTTACCAAAAAAAAAAAAACTTTTTTGGCAATCTACAACAACTGGATTAGTCAGTGTGCAATTTAAGTTTGAAATACACCCATCATTTTCTGAGCTTTGAAAAACACACATTTTTTTTTCAAAAAACAGTATTTTCCAGATCTCCAAGTGTTAAATTCAAGTTTAATATATACAGCTTTCATATTCTGTTACCAAAAAAACACCTTTTTGGCAATCTACAACATCTTGATTAGTCAGTGTGCAATTTAAGCTAGAAATACACCCATCATTTTCTGGGCTTTGAAAAACACACCTTTTTTCCCCCCAGAAAACAGTATTTTCCATATCTGCAAGTGTTAAATTCAAGTTTAATATACAGTCCTGATCAAAAGTTTAAGACCACTTGAAAAATGGCAAAAAATCATATTTAGCATGGCTGAATCTTAAGGTTCCAAGTAGAGCTTCAACATGCAACAAGAAGAAATGAGAGTGAGACAAAACATTTTTTGAGCATTCAATTTGATGAAAACAAAGAATAAACTGAAACAGACTGTTTTTCAGCTGATCAAAAGTTTAGGACCACATGCCTTTAAAAGGCCAAATCTGTGCAAAGATGTGGATTCATTGTCATTTTTTGTCAGGTAGTCACACGTTGTGATGGCAAAGGCAAAAAAACTCTCCCTTTTTGAACGTGGTCGGGTTGTTGAACTGCATAAGCAGGGTCTATCACAGCGCGCCATAGCTGCTGAGGTGGGACGCAGTAAGACAGTAATTTGGAATTTCTTAAATTCTTAAATGATCCTGAGGGTTATGGAACAAAAAAGTCAAGTCGAAGACCCAAAAAAATTTCATCAGCACTGAGCCGGAGGATCCAATTGGCTGTCCATCAAGACACTGGACGATCCTCGACCCAAATTAAGGCCCTTACTGGTGCTGACTGCAGCCCCATAACCATCAGACGGCATCTGAGACTGAAGGGCTTCAAAAACAAAAAAATGTCTTCAAAGAGCTCGTCTCCTTGAACGCCACAGAACTGCTCGTTTGGACTTTGCAAGAGAGCACCAAACATGGGACATTCAAAGGTGGAAGAAAGTTTTATTCTCTGATGAGAAAAAATGTAACCTTGATGGTCCTGATGGTTTCCAACGTTACTGGCATGACAAGCAGATCCCACCTGAGATGTTTTCTATGCGCCACAGTGGAGGGGGCGCCATAATGGTCTGGGGTGCTTTTTCCTTCAGTGGAACAATGGAGCTTCAGGAAGTGCATGGGCATCAAACGGCCGCTGGCTATGTCCAGATGTTGCAGAGAGCATTCCTCATGACTGAGGGCCCTCGTCTGTGTGGTAACGACTGGGTTTTTCAACAGGACAATGCTACAGTACACAATGCCCGCAGGACAAGGGACTTCTTCCAGGAGAATAAAATCACTCTTTTGGCCCATCCTGCGTGTTCCCCTGATCTAAATCCAATTGAGAACCTTTGGGGATAGATGGCAAGGGAAGTTTAAAAAAGTGGACAACAGTTCCAGACAGTAGATGGCCTTCGTGCGGCCGTCTTCACCACTTGGAGAAATGTTCCCACTCACCTCATGGAAACGCTTGAATCAAGCATGCCGAAATGAATTTTTGAAGTGATAAACAATAACGGCGGAGCTACTCATTACTGAGTTCATGTTTGGAAGTTGGATTTCTGTTTTGGGGGGGGGGTTTAGTTATTTTTTTGGAGGTGTGGTCCTAAACTTTTGATCAGCTGAAAAACAGCCTGTTTCAGTTTATTCGTTGTTTTCATTAAATTGAATGCTCAAAAAATGTTTTGTCTCACTCCCATTTCTTCTTGTTGCATGTTAAAGCTCTACTTGGAACCTTGTTAAGATCCAGCCATGCTAAATATGATTTTTTGCCATTTTTCAAGTGGTCTTAACCCCTTAAGGACACATGACGTACCGGTACGGCATGTTTCCCGAGTCCTTAAGGACACATGACGTACCGGTACGTCATGTGTTGTTCCGATCACCGCCGCCCAGCGGGCGGTGATCGGAACAAGACGCCTGCTCAAATCATTGAGCAGGCACCTCGGCTAAATGTACAGGGGGGTCCCGTGACCCACCCGTGTCGGCGATCGCAGCAAACCGCAGGTCAATTCAGACCTGCGGTTTGCTGCGCTTTCTGCAGTTTCTGATCCCTGCGGTCCCTGACCGCGGGATCAGAAACTTTAATATGCCGAAAATATAGATTTTTCACCCCCCCCCCTACACCCCTGAATGATTTTATGCCGGCGGGTGGTGCAGAAGGGGGTTGCAGGCGGTGCGGGCGGTGCGGGAGGCGGTCGGTGCGGCAGGCGGGATCGCGATTCCCCGCCCGCCTCCTCTTGAATATATTCATTGGCGTCCAGTGGTTATACCAGAGTGTCAGCACATTGATGACACTCTGGTATAAACGGCTGACATCTGTGCTGTGATGTCAGCCGTTTAACCCTTTCCATACCGCGGTCCGTACGGACCGCTTTATGGAAAAGGTTAACATTCAGGGAGCTCCCTCCCTCTCCCATCGGGTGGCTGCTGTGCCTTTGCAGCCCCCAGACAGGATGGGGTCACAGAGGGAGGGAGCTCTCCTCCTTCCCCGTCTGCTCAGTTGTGGTAGACGGGGAAGGTTCCCATGGCAACAGGACGCCTTCTCTGGCATCCTGCTGTCCATGGTGCTGAACAGATCTGTAATAAAGGCATAGATCTGTTCAGACAAAGTGTAAGTAAAATACAGTACAATACACTATCTAGTGTACTGTACTGTATTATACAGCCATCAGACCCACTGTATCTTCAAGAACCAAGTGGGTCTGGGTCAAAAAAATGTAAAAAAAATGTGAAAAAAGTAAAGATAAAAAAAACACATTTATCACTGAATAAAAATTAAAAAAATAAAATACACTACACATATTAGGTATCGCCGCGTCCGTAACAACCTAATCTATAAAACAGTCATGTTACTTTCCCCGCACGGTGAACGTCATAAAAATAAAAAAGTCGCATGTACGCCAAAATAGTACCAATCATCTCATCCCGCAAAAATCATATCCTACCCAAGATAATCGCCCAAAAACTGAAAAAACTATGGCTTTTAGACTTTGGAAACACTAAAACATGATTTTTTTTGTTTCAAAAATGAAATCATTGTGTAAAACTTATATAAATAAAAAAAAAGTATACATATTAGGTATCGCCGCATCCGTATCGACCGGCTCTATAAAAATACCACATGATCTAACCTGTCAGATGAATGTTGTAAGTAACAAAAAAAAAAAACGGTGCCAAAAAAGCTATTTCTTGTTACCTTGCCTCACAAAAAGTGTAATATAGATTCTGTTGAATCTGAGTTCTTTGTAGTTCTCAGGATGACCGGACCTTAGTCAGGTCATTCTGATGCAATTAACCAGATTGTATCAGTGTGGATGCTTGGGGCACATTCACACTGATGCACCTGGTTTCAGGAATAGGGGGGGAATATTGTATAATATACATGTGTATGGATGCATGGGGCACATCCATACACATGTATACACTAATATAAGGGAGATATATATACAGTACAGACCAAAAGTTTGGACACACCTTCTCATTCAAAGAGTTTTCTTTATTTTCATGACTATGAAAATTGTAGATTCACACTGAAGGCATCAAAACTATGAATTAACACATGTGGAATTATATACATAACAAACAAGTGTGAAACAACTGAAAATATGTCATATTCTAGGTTCTTCAAAGTAGCCACCTTTTGCTTTGATTACTACTTTGCACACTCTTGGCATTCTCTTGATGAGCTTCAAGAGGTAGACCCCTGAAATGGTTTTCACTTCACAGGTGTGCCCTGTCAGGTTTAATAAGTGGGATTTCTTGCCTTATAAATGGGGTTGGGACCATCAGTTGCATTGAGGAGAAGTCAGGTGGATACACAGCTGATAGTCCTACTGAATAGACTGTTAGAATTTGTATTATGGCAAGAAAAAAGCAGCTAAGTAAAGAAAAACGAGTGGCCATCATTACTTTAAAAAATGAAGGTCAGTCAGTCAGCCGAAAAATTGGGAAAACTTTGAAAGTAAGGGCTATTTGACCATGAAGGAGAGTGATGGGGTGCTGCGTCAGATGACCTGGCCTCCACAGTCACCGGACCTGAACCCAATCGAGATGGTTTGGGGTGAGCTGGACCGCAGAGTGAAGGCAAAAGGGCCAACAAGTGCTAAGCATCTCTGGGAACTCCTTCAAGACTGTTGGAAGACCATTTCAGGGGACTACCTCTTGAAGCTCATCAAGAGAATGCCAAGAGTGTGCAAAGCAGTAATCAAAGCAAAAGGTGGCTACTTTGAAGAACCTAGAATATGACATATTTTCAGTTGTTTCACACTTGTTTGTTATGTATATAATTCCACATGTGTTAATTCATAGTTTTGATGCCTTCATAGTCATGAAAATAAAGAAAACTCTTTGAATGAGAAGGTGTGTCCAAACTTTTGGTCTGTACTGTATATATATATATATATATATATATATATATTTATATATATCTATATGGGGCACATATATATTATAAGGGGGATTATAAGGGGACACAGCTTCCAGGGACCACATAATTCCCACAGGAGCCACCATGAGCCCCTGTGGGCCACTAAGGGCAGATGTGCGCAGATGCTGGGCACATCTGCGCACATCATCCTATAAAGTGACCATTAATGCATGTATATATATCATGTATCAACCCTTCCTCAACAGTTAACAACGTTTGTAAAATCAGTTTTGAATACCTTGAGGGGTGGTTTCTATTATGTAAGCCTCACAAAGTGACTTCAGACCTGAACTGGTCCCTAAAAAGTGGGTTTTTGAAAATTTCAGAAAAATTTCAAGATTTGCTTCAAAACTTCTAAGCTTTGTAACATCCCCCAAAAATATAATATCATTCCCAAATTGATCCAAACATGAAGTAGACATATGGGGAATGTAAAGTAATAACTATTTTTGTAGGTATTACTATGCATTTGCATTTTCCGTTTGTATATGTATTTCGCCATAGTGATCTGCACCTGCAGGCAGGTTGTGCTGACTCAACCCCCCACCTTTTTTTCTTTGTAGCATATATTGGAGGCGTGGCGATCTCCTTTGAGTCAAGCACACCTGACCAGTCAATCTGTCCTGGAGGCTGGTTTTAAAGTCAGTATAAAACTGAGTCTGCTTATATAGAACCTACCATTAGCCATCTGGCTCCAGGAGAAGTATATGGTGGGTTCAGCATGCATGTTGGTACTTGCATCCCTGGATCCAATGAAAGCTGTAATGGCACCGGACGGGGTTACAAGCAAAGTGTACTTGGCTTGCATGCTGACCTACATTCCCTGGATTTTATGTGGCTGTCATGGCCCATGAACAGGTAGGAACAAGAGTTAGGGACCACTCAATTGAGACGACCTTGACGCGGTGAGTGGCTTACTATGCTTTGGCCAAAATATAAACCAATGTCTCATCCAGCATGGAGGGCAGAGTGCTGGATGTAGTGTGTGATCACATTTGCATTTTCCGTTTGTATATGTATTTCGCCATAGTGATCTGCACCTGCAGGCAGGTTGTGCTGACTCAACCCCCCACCTTTTTTTCTTTGTAGCATATATTGGAGGCGTGGCGATCTCCTTTGAGTCAAGCACACCTGACCAGTCAATCTGTCCTGGAGGCTGGTTTTAAAGTCAGTATAAAACTGAGTCTGCTTATATAGAACCTACCATTAGCCATCTGGCTCCAGGAGAAGTATATGGTGGGTTCAGCATGCATGTTGGTACTTGCATCCCTGGATCCGATGAAAGCTGTAATGGCACCGGACGGGGTTACAAGCAAAGTGTACTTGGCTTGCATGCTGACCTACATTTCCTGGATTTTATGTGGCTGTCATGGCCCATGAACAGGTAGGAACAAGAGTTAGGGACCACTCAATTGAGACGACCTTGACGCGGTGAGTGGCTTACTATGCTTTGGCCAAAATATAAACCAATGTCTCATCCAGCATGGAGGGCAGAGTGCTGGATGTAGTGTGCGATCACATTTGCATTTTCCGTTTGTATATTACTATGTATTATAGAAGTAGAAAAATTGAAACTTGGAAATTTGCAATTTTTTTTTTTTTTTTGTACATTTGGTATTTTTTTATAAATAAAAATGAATTTTTTTTACTTCATTTTACCAATGTCATGAAGTACAATATGTGACGAAAAAACTATCTCAGAATGGCCTGGATAAGTCAAAGTGTTTTAAAGTTATCACCACTTAAAGTGACACTGGTCAGATTTGCAAAAAATGGCCTGGTCCAGAAGGTGAAATAAGGCAGTGTCCTTAAGGGGTTAAACTTTTGATCAGGACTGTATACAGCTTTCATATTCTGCTACAAAAAAAAACACTTTTTTTGAAAATCTACAACATCTTGATTAGTCAGTTTGCAATTTAAGCTAGAAATACACCCATCATTTTCTGGGCTTTAAAAAACACACTTTTTTTTCTTTCAAAAAACAGTATTTTCCAGATCTGCAAGTGTTAAATTCAAGTTTAATATATACAGATTTCATATTCTGTTACCAAAAAAACACTTTTTTGGCAATCTACAAAATCTTGATTAGTCAGTGTGCAATTTAACCTACAAATACACCCATCATTTTCTGGGCTTTGAAAAACACACATTTTTTTTTCAAAAAACGATATTTTCCAGATCTGCAAGTGTTAAATTCAAGTTTAATATATACAGCTTTCATATTCTGCTACCAAAAAAAAAACACTTTTTTGACAATCTACAACATCTTGATTAGTCAGTGTGCAATTTAAGCTAGAAATACACACATAATTTTCTGGACTTTGAAAAACACACATTTTTTTTTTCAAAAAACTGTATTTTCCAGATCTGCAAGTGTTAAATTTAAGTTTAATATATACAGCTTTCATATTCTGTCACCAAAAAAAAAACACTTTTTTGGCAATCTACAACATCTTGATTAGTCAGTTTGCAATTTAAGCTAGAAATACACCCATCATTTTCTGGGCTTTGAAAAACACACTTTTTTTTTCAAACAACAGTATTTTCCAGATCTGCAAGTGTTAAATTCAAGTTTAATATATACAGCTTTCATATTCTGTCACAAAAAAAACACTTTTTTGGCAATCTACAACATCTTGATTAGTCAGTGTGCAATTTAAGCTAGAAATACACCCATCATTTTCTGGGCTTGAAAAACACAAATTTTTTTCTTCAAAAAACAGTATTTTCCAGAACTGCAAGTGTTAAATTCAAGTTTAATATATACAGCTTTCATATTCTGTTACCAAAAAAACTGTTTTTTGACAATCTACAACATCTTGATTAGTCAGTGTGCAATTTAAGCTAGAAATACACCCATCATTTTCTGGGGTTTTAACCACCTCAGCCCCCAGTGCTTAAACACCCTGAAAGACCAGGCCACTTTTTACACTTCTGACCTACACTACTTTCACCGTTTATTGCTCGGTCATGCAACTTACCACCCAAATGAATTTTACCTCCTTTTCTTCTCACTAATAGAGCTTTCATTTGGTGGTATTTTATTGCTGCTGACATTTTTACTTTTTTTGTTATTAATCGAAATTTAACGATTTTTTTGCAAAAAAATGACATTTTTCACTTTCAGTTGTAAAATTTTGCAAAAAAAACGAGATCCATATAGAAATTTAGCTCTAAATTTATTGTTCTACATGTCTTTGATAAAAAAAAAATGTTTGGGTAAAAAAAAAATGGTTTGGGTAAAAGTTATAGCGTTTACAAACTATGGTACAAAAATGTGAATTTCCGCTTTTTGAAGCAGCTCTGACTTTCTGAGCACCTGTCATGTTTCCTGAGGTTCTACAATAGCCAGACAGTACAAACACCCCACAAATGACCCCATTTCGGAAAGTACACACCCTAAGGTATTCGCTGATGGGCATAGTGAGTTCATAGAACTTTTTATTTTTTGTCACAAGTTAGCGGAAAATTATGATTTTTTATTTTTTTTTTATTTTCTTACAAAGTCTCATATTCCACTAACTTGTGACAAAAAATAAAAACTTCTATGAACTCACTATGCCCATCACGAAATACCTTGGGGTCTCTTCTTTCCAAAATGGGGTCACTTGTGGGGTAGTTATACTGCCCTGGCATTCTAGGGGCCCAAATGTGTGGTAAGGAGTTTGAAATCAAATTCTGTAAAAAATGACCTGTGAAATCCGAAAGGTGCTCTTTGGAATATGGGCCTCTTTGCCCACCTAGGCTGCAAAAAAGTGTCACACATCTGGTATCTCTGTATTCAGGAGAAGTTGAGGAATGTGTTTTGGGGTGTCTTTTTACATATACCCATGCTGGGTGAGATAAATATCTTGGTCAAATGCCAACTTTGTATAAAAAAATTGGAAAAGTTGTCTTTTGCCAAGATATTTCTCTCACCCAGCATGGGTATATGTAAAATGACACCCCAAAACACATTCCCCAACTTCTCCTGAGTACGGAGATACCAGATGTGTGACACTTTTTTGCAGCCTAGGTGGGCAAAGGGGCCCATATTCCAAAGAGCACCTTTCGGATTTCACAGGTCATTTTTTACAGAATTTGATTTCAAACTCCTTACCACACATTTGGGCCCCTAGAATGCCAGGGCAGTATAACTACCCCACAAGTGACCCCATTTTGGAAAGAAGACACCCCAAGGTATTCCGTGAGGGGCATGGCAAGTTCCTAGAATTTTTTATTTTTTGTCACAAGTTAGTGGAAAATGATGATTTTTTTTTTTTTTTCATACAAAGTCTCATATTCCACTAACTTGTGACAAAAAATAAAAACTTCCATGAACTCACTATGCCCATCAGCGAATACCTTGGGGTCTCTTCTTTCCAAAATGGGGTCACTTGTGGGGTAGTTATACTGCCCTGGCATTCTAGGGGCCCAGATGTGTGGTAAGGAGTTTGAAATCAAATTCTGTAAAAAATGACCTGTGAAATCCGAAAGGTGCTCTTTGGAATATGGGCCCCTTTGCCCACCTAGGCTGCAAAAAAGTGTCACACATCTGGTATCTCTGTATTCAGGAGAAGTTGAGGAATGTGTTTTGGGGTGTCTTTTTACATATACCCATGCTGGGTGAGATAAATATCTTGGTCAAATGCCAACTTTGTATAAAAAAATGGGAAAAGTTGTCTTTTGCCAAGATATTTCTCTCACCCAGCATGGGTATATGTAAAATGACACCCCAAAACACATTCCCCAACTTCTCTTGAGTACGGAGATACCAGATGTGTGACACTTTTTTGCAGCCTAGGTGGGCAAAGGGGCCCATATTCCAAAGAGCATCTTTCGGATTTCACAGGTCATTTTTTACAGAATTTGATTTCAAACTCATTACCACACATTTGGGCCCCTAGAATGCCAGGGCAGTATAACTACGCCACAAGTGACCCCATTTTGGAAAGAAGAGACCCCAAGGTATTCGCTGATGGGCATAGTGAGTTCATGGAAGTTTTTATTTTTTGTCACAAGTTAGTGGAATATGAGACTTTGTATGAAAAAAAAAAAAAAAAAAGCATTTTCCACTAACTTGTGACAAAAAATAAAAAATTCTAGGAACTCGCCATGCCCCTCACGGAATACCTTGAGGTGTCTTCTTTCCAAAATGGGGTCACTTGTGGGGTAGTTATACTGCCCTGGCATTCTAGGGGCCCAAATGTGTGGTAAGGAGTTTGAAATCAAATTCTGTAAAAAATGACCTGTGAAATCCGAAAGGTGCTCTTTGGAATATGGGCCCCTTTGCCCACCTAGGCTGCAAAAAAGTGTCACACATCTGGTATCTCCGTACTCAGGAGAAGTTGGGGAATGTGTTTTTGGGTGTCATTTTACATATACCCTTGCTGGGTGAGAGAAATATCTTGACAAAAGACAACTTTTCCCATTTTTTTATACAAAGTTGGCATTTGACCAAGATATTTCTCTCACCCAGCATGGGTATATGTAAAATGACACCCCAAAACACATTCCCCAACTTCTCCTGAGTACGGAGATACCAGATGTGTGACACTTTTTTGCAGCCTAGATGCGCAAAGGTGCCCAAATTCCTTTTAGGAGGGCATTTTTAGACATTTGGATACCAGACTTCTTCTCACGCTTTGGGGCCCCTAGAATGCCAGGGCAGTATAAATACCCCACATGTGACCCCATTTTGGAAAGAAGACACCCCAAGGTATTCAATGAGGGGCATGGCGAGTTCATAGAAATTTTTTTTTTTTGCCACAAGTTAGCGGAAATTGATATTTTTAATTTTTTTCTCACAAAGTCTCCCTTTCCGCTAACTTTGGACAAAAATTTCAATCTTTCATGGACTCAATATGCCCCTCACGGAATACCTGGGGGTGTCTTCTTTCCGAAATGGGGTCACATGTGGGGTATTTATACTGCCCTGGCATTCTAGGGGCCCTAAAGCGTGAGAAGAAGTCTGGAATATAAATGTCTAAAAAATTTTACGCATTTGGATTCCGTGAGGGGTATGGTGAGTTCATGTGAGATTTTATTTTTTGACACAAGTTAGTGGAATATGAGACTTTGTAAGAAAAAAAAAAAATAATTCCGCTAACTTGGGCCAAAAAAATGTCTGAATGGAGCCTTACAGAGGGGTGATCAATGACAGGGGGGTGATCAATGACAGGGGGGGTGATCAATGACAGGGGGTTGATCAATGACAGGGGGGTGATCAATGACAGGGGGGTGATCAGGGAGTCTATATGGGGTGATAACCACAGTCATTGATCACGCCCGTGTAAGGCTTCATTCAGACGTCCGTATGCGTTTTGCGGATCCGATCCATCTATCAGTGCATCCGTAAAAATCATGCGGACATCTGAATGGAGCTTTACAGGGGGGTGATCAGGGAGTCTATATGGGGTGATCACCACAGTCATTGATCATGCCCCTGTAAGGCTTCATTCAGACGTCCGGATGCGTTTTGCGGATCCGATCCATCTATCAGTGGATCCGTAAAAATCATGCGGACATCTGAATGGAGCTTTACAGGGGGGTGATCAATGACAGGGGGGTAATCAATGACAGGGGGGTAATCAATGACAGGGGGGTGATCAGGGAGTCTATATGGGGTGATCACCACAGTCATTGATCATGCCCCTGTAAGGCTTCATTCAGACGTCCGGATGCGTTTTGCGGATCCGATCCATCTATCAGTGCATCCGTAAAAATCATGCGGACATCTGAATGGAGCTTTACAGGGGGGTAATCAATGACAGGGGGGTGATCAGGGAGTCTATATGGGGTGATAACCACAGTCATTGATCATGCCCCTGTAAGGCTTCATTCAGACGTCCGGATGCGTTTTGCGGATCCGATCCATCTATCAGTGCATCCGTAAAAATCATGCGGACATCTGAATGGAGCTTTACAGGGGGTAATCAATGACAGGGGGGTAATCAATGACAGGGGGGTGATCAGGGAGTCTATATGGGGTGATCACCACAGTCATTGATCACGCCCCTGTAAGGCTTCATTCAGACGTCCGGATGCGTTTTGCGGATCCGATCCATCTATCAGTGGATCCGTAAAAATCATGCGGACGTCTGAATGGAGCTTTACTGGGGGGTAATCAATGACAGGGGGGTGATCAGGGAGTCTATATGGGGTGATAACCACAGTCATTGATCATGCCCCTGTAAGGCTTCATTCAGACGTCCGGATGCGTTTTGCGGATCCGATCCATCTATCAGTGCATCCGTAAAAATCATGCGGACATCTGAATGGAGCTTTACAGGGGGGTAATCAATGACAGGGGGGTGATCAGGGAGTCTATATGGGGTGATCACCACAGTCATTGATCACGCCCCTGTAAGGCTTCATTCAGACGTCCGGATGCGTTTTGCGCATCCGATCCATCTATCAGTGGATCCGTAAAAATCATGCGGACATCTGAATGGAGCTTTACAGGGGGGTGATCAATGACAGGGGGGTAATCAATGACAGGGGGGTGATCAGGGAGTCTATATGGGGTGATCACCACAGTCATTGATCATGCCCCTGTAAGGCTTCATTCAGACGTCCGGATGCGTTTTGCGGATCCGAACTATCTATCAGTGCATCCGTAAAAATCATGCGGACATCTGAATGGAGCTTTACAGGGGGGTGATCAGGGAGTCTATATGGGGTGATCACCACAGTCATTGATCATGCCCCTGTAAGGCTTCATTCAGACGTCCGGATGCGTTTTGCGGATCCGATCCATCTATCAGTGGATCCGTAAAAATCATGCGGACGTCTGAATGGAGCTTTACAGGGGGGTAATCAATGACAGGGGGGTAATCAATGACAGGGGGGTAATCAGGGAGTCTATATAGGGTGATCACCACAGTCATTGATCACGCCCCTGTAAGGCTTCATTCAGACGTCCGGATGCGTTTTGCGGATCCGATCCATCTATCAGTGGATCCGTAAAAATCATGCGGACGTCTGAATGGAGCTTTACAGGGGGTTGATCAATGACAGGGGGTAATCAATGACGGGGGGTGATCAGGGAGTCTATATGGGGTGATCAGGGGTGATCAGGGGCTAATAAGGGGTTAATAAGTGACGGGGGGGGGGGGTGTAGTGTAGTGTAGTGGTGCTTGGTGGTACTTTACTGAGCTACCTGTGTCCTCTGGTGGTCGATCCAAACAAAGGGGACCACCAGAGGACCAGGTAGCAGGTATATTAGACGCTGTTATCAAAACAGCGTCTAATATACCTGTTAGGGGTTAAAAAAAACACATCTCCAGCCTGCCAGCGAACGATCGCCGCTGGCAGGCTGGAGATCAACTCTCTTACCTTCCGTTCCTGTGAGCGCGCGCGCCTGTGTGCGCGCGTTCACAGGAAGTCTCGCTGGTTAAAAACACACTTTTTTGACAAAAAAAAAAAATATTTTCAGGCCTTGCAGCATCAGCACGTGTGAAATTTCAGGCTTATATACTGCTGTCAAATTCAGTTGTTAAACAAACACTCGTTTGGGCACAAAAAATTTAGTTGGCAGCCTTTGATGCAGATGTCATTGTGAGATACACCCTTAATACATTTGGGTTACATTCAGAGATTTTAAATACCGCCATTTGGAGCACCAATATTGAATTCAGGCCTACACTGGTTCAGGCCGTGTGAGATACACCTTCTACATACAGTGCTTGGATTCAGGCATTTGAAATACACCCATTTAAAATACAGCCATTTTGTGCAAACAAATATTTAATTTAGGCCTACACTGGTTTAGGCCCCGTGAGATACTCCCTCTACATACAGGGGTTTGATTCAGGCATTTGAAATACTGCCATTTGGTGCACCAATATTGAATTCAGGCCTACACTGGTTCAGGCTGTGTGAGATACACCCTCTACATTAAAATGAACCAGGCATGGATCCCTCAGGACTTGTCCGTACCTTGTGCAGAATAGACATGTATACTGGCACTAAGCAGCCATTGTTATACTGCAGCGCAATTGCTCATGTATTTTGGATATTTCACACTCTTTTGGAGTGTACCTTAATTTAAAAAAATTTAATTAAAACCAAAAACCTGTGTTGGCTATCTTGTCCTCCTCCACCGCCGCTTCCACCTACTCCGCTACGTCCACCGCCTCCTCAAACTCCTACTCCATATGGAACTCCACCTCATAAATCAAATTTTTTTTTTTTGTACGTGTTTTATTTTATATCATTTCACTACTTTGTCATTTACATTTTCTGGTGAGATTCACCAATATTTGGGTTTATAGTACCACTGCTATACCTAGTAGGCCGGTTTAAAAAAATAAAAAATTGTCATTAACATTTTCGGGTGAAAGTCACAATTTTTTGGGTGTATAGTACCACTGCTATACCTAGTATGCTGGTTAAAAAAATAAATAAAATGTCATTAACATTTTCTGGTGAAATTAACAAATTTTTGGGTGTATAGTACCACTGCTATACCTAGTAGGCCGTTTAAAAAAATAAAATAAATTGTCATTAACATTTTCGAGTGAAATTCACAAATTTTTGGGTGTGAAGTACCACTGCTATACCTAGTAGACAGGTTAAACAATAAAACAATTTGTCTGTTACATTTTATGGTGAAATTCTCCCAATTTTGGGTGTGATGTACCACTGCTATACCTAGTAGGCCGTTTAAAAAAATAAATAAAATGTCATTAACATTTTATGGTGAAATTAACCAATTTTTGGGTGTATAGTACCACTGCTATACCTAGTAGGCCGTTTAAAAAAAAAATAATTGTCATTAACATTTTCGGGTGAAATTCACAAATTTTTGGGTGTATAGTACCACTGCTATACCTAGTAGGCCGGTAAAAAAATAAATAAAATTTGTCAGTTACATTTTCAGTTGAAATTCAACAATTTTTGGGTGTGAAGTACCACTGCTATACCTAGTAGACAGGTTAAACAATAAAACAATTTGTCTGTTACATTTTATGGTGAAATTCTCCCAATTTTGGGTGTGATGTACCACTGCTATACCTAGTAGGCCGGTTAACAAAAAAAAAAATTGGCAGTTACATTTTCTGGTGAAATTCAGCAATTTGTTGGTGTGATGTACCACTGCTATACCTATTAGACCGGTAAAAAAAACAAAAACATTTGTCAGTTACATTTTTTGGTCAAATTCACAAATTTTTAATATACCCCTCCTCTACCTAGTTGACAGCTTAATAAATTTCAATAATTTTTATTTTAAATTTTTGGGTGACAATAAACAATTGTTTTCTGTCATAGACCCCTGCTCTACCAAGTAGACAGGTTAATTAATTTCTGTAATTTTTCTGTTACATTCTTGGGTTGACATTATACAATTTTAGACGTGAATAAACCCCTGCTCTGCATAGGTGACAGGGAATAAAATTTCTGAAATACTTCTTTAATTGATGCGCGCCACCTCCTTTGATTCAATGCTTAAACTTAAACAAGTTGTACCACATTTAAGCTTCAATACTTTGTCCCACATTTCCGCTATACTCTTTTGGCCAACATTTGCGCCTCAATAGCTTTTCCCACAATTCCGCTTGACCCTTTTGGCCCACATTTGGGCTTCTGTAATTTGTCCCACATTTGCGCCTCAATAGCTTTTCCCACATTTCTTCTCGATCCCAAATTTTTAAAATAAATTTATCTCTCTTAAATTTGATCTCTTTTTCTCACGCTCCCTCTCCGGCCTGGAACCCTGATTCCCCGCCACCCATAATCACCATGGTAGGCGCATAAAAGAACATCGAAAGTTGATAGAGCAGATATCAAATTGCATCGTGAACATCACGGGGACGTGCGACATGGTGGGGCAGTAAGTATGCACACGCCTACACGAACTAACTGACAGGGGTCAGCCCCTGCAACTTCTGGGACTCCAGCCCTTGCCCTTTACGCCTTGGAGGTGCTGGCCTGCCCTGCAGCCAGTGTATTGTCTGAACGTGTGTTTAGCACGACTGGAGGGTTATATTTACCAATGTTTTGGGGTGTACCCTAATTAAAAAAATAAAAATACATTGTAAAACAAAAAGCAGTGTAGGCTACCTCCTCCTCCTCCACCGCCACTTCCACCTACACCGCCACATCCACCGCCTCCTCAACTTCCTACTCCATATGGACCTGGTCCTCCTAGATCAAGATTATTATTTTTTATTTTTACGTATTTTATGTTATTTAAAGTCATTTCCCTATCCACATTTGTTTGCAGAGCACTTGCCATGCTCTTAACCACATTTTGATGACATTTGCAGCCCTCTAGCCCTTTCCACGACATTTTTACAGCCATTTTAGTGCTCAAAAGTTTGGGTCCCCATTGACTTCAATAGGGTTCGGGTTCGGGGTCAAGTTCGGGTCAAGTTCGGGTCCCGAACTCAAATTTTTTTCCGAAGTTCTGCCGAACCTGTCGAACCCGAACATCCAGGTATCCGCTCAACTCTACTCCTGACTTGTTGACCTAACAACGTCAGTTATTGACAACTGTGTATCATTCTCATCATGAACCTCTAGAGACACTAATTGCGATTGACTTATTGGCAACTGTGTCTCATCATCATCATCCACCTCTTGAAACACTAATTGCCGTTCCCCACCGTCATCTTCTTCTGACTGTGGATGCTCCAGAGTTTGGGAATCAGGGCACAAGATCTCCTCATGTCCCTCTTCAAGCGGGCTTGGCGAGAGGCCCAAATTAAGGAATGGCGATGAAAACAGCTCCTCGGAATATCCGAGTGTGGGATCACTTGTTTGCCAAGACTCTCCATGGTGGGTGGAAGGAGTATCATGGTGAGGATTCTGTTGACCAGACTCTTGGCTACTGAGACTGGACTTTGTGGACGACAGGGTGGTGCTTAACCGACTGGAAACATTATCTGCTGCAATCCAATCGACCACCTGGTCGCACTGGTCTGACGTCGAGAGTGGTGTCCTGCGCCGCCCTGCAAACTGGGACATGAAGCTAGGTATCGTGGATGAGTGTGTTTCTTGTGCTCTGGCAGCAGGCACAGTTTCACCGCGCCCAGGGCCACGGCCTCTGCGTGCACAATCAGCAGCACGGCCACTTCCCCGTCTTACTGCTCGCCTTGCGCATATTAAATGGTATATCACACGTATGTCACACGTATAGTAGCGCAGGTTTTGTAAGTGTATGCGCAAATAAAGTACACAGAATGTCACAGATATTTTTAGGATGCGCACATGTTAAACAGGAGGTATAGCGCAAGTAATGTCACTGTCACCACCGCCTTATAAAAAATTACACTGAATGAATGTCACTGATATTTAGGATGGGCAAACGTTATACAGGAGATGTAGCGCAGGTAATGTCGCTGCCACCAGCAGCAAAAAAATTAGACTGAATGTCACTGATATTTCAGATACGCAAATGTTATACAGGAGATGTAGCCCAGGTAAAGTAACTGTCCGTAGCGGACACCGTCTACAGAAAAAGTGCACTGGATGTCACAGATATTTTTAGGCTGCGCACACGTTACACAGGAGATGTAGCTGTCACGGCTGTATGTGAGCAACAAGAGCATACACAGTAAATAGAGCTACTGACCGGACCCAAACTAGGGAGGATAAAGGGTGACCCCTGTCAGACCCTCAAAGCTCTCCCTATGCTGCTAAGCACATGCCCAGATCCAAATGGTGGAACGAGGCATGCCCGCGTACCTAAGACTGATGACCACTGTAACCCCTACAATAGTGGAAGGGGCACGGCCACCGGTGCCCTGCTCAGTATATGGACGGAACCGGGGTCGCCTCGGATCCAGTCAGAAAACAAACAGAAACACTACAATGTCTGCACACTTAACTGAAGGAGCTGCAGAAGCAGTGAAGACAGATCCAAAGACAGCTGGCAATATCCGGAGTACTTGCTGCAGCAGAACACAGGTCCAGTGAAATGATAGCACACAAGTGAAGATACTCAAGCAAGAGATACAACTGAAATGAGAAATATAATCCGCACCCTTCAAAGGAGGAGGGGTGATTTAAAGGCAGAGAAATCAAACACAGGAGGAACAGCTGGGAGGAAGGAAACAGAAAGTAAAGACCTCATCACAGGGGCGGAGAAACAGAGCAGAGAGAACTCCTCCAAGCTCTAGTAGTGACATCATCACAGGGGTGGAGAAACAGAGCTGTGAGAATGTCTCAAAGCTCTGGTAGTGACAGTACCCCCCCTCTACGGGTGGAGTCCGGACACCCAGGACCCACCTTCTCAGGATGAGCCCTATGAAATGCCCTGATGAGGCGAGTGGCTTTAATGTCCGACACCGGAACCCACATCCTCTCCTCAGGACCATAACCCTTCCAATGAACGAGGTACTGAAGAGAACCGCGGACAATGCGAGAGTCCACAATTCTGGAAACTTCAAACTCCAGATTGCCATCAACCAAAATCGGAGGAGGAGGCAAAGAGGAGGGTACCGTGGGCTGGACATATGGTTTTAAGAGAGATCTGTGAAATACATTATGTATCTTCCAAACCCGTGGAAGATCAAGACGGAAGGCAACAGGATTGACGACTGACAAGATTTTATAAGGCCCAATAAACTTGGGACCCAATTTCCAGGAGGGAACCTTCAGTTTAATATTTCTTGTAGACAACCACGCCAGATCACCCACATTCAGGTCCGGACCAGGCACACGTCTCTTATCAGCCACACGCTTATACTTCTCACTCATCTTTCTAAGATTACTCTGAATCTTTTGCCAAATGGTAGACAAAGACGAGGAAAATCTCTCCTCCTCAGGTAAACCAGAAGGAGCCCCTCCCGAGAATGTCCCAAACTGCGGATGGAACCCATATGCACCAAAGAATGGTGACTTATCAGAAGATTCCTGACGACGGTTGTTCAGAGCAAACTCAGCAAGAGGGAGAAATGAACACCAATCCTCCTGGTTCTCTGCCACAAAACAGCGCAAATATGTCTCCAGATTCTGATTGAGGCGCTCAGTCTGACCATTCGATTGCGGGTGAAAAGCAGAAGAGAAGGACAGCCAAACCCCCAGGCGAGAACAGAAAGCCTTCCAGAATCTGGACACAAACTGCGTGCCTCTATCGGAAACAATATCAGAGGGAATGCCATGCAATTTAACAATATGGTCGACAAAAGCTTGCGCCAATGTTTTAGCATTGGGTAAACCAGGGAAAGGTACGAAATGAGCCATCTTGCTAAAACGGTCCACCACCACCAGGATCACCGACTTCCCTGAGGAACGAGGAAGATCCGTGATAAAGTCCATGGACAGGTGTGTCCAAGGACGGGAAGGTATGGGTAACGGGAGAAGGGAACCTGAAGGCCGTGAACGAGGGACCTTAGCGCGAGCGCACGTCTCACAAGCAGCCACAAAACCCTCCACCGACTTACGAAGAGCCGGCCACCAAAATCTCCGAGCAATGAGATCTACCGTGGCTCTACTCCCGGGGTGACCAGCAAGAACAGTATCATGATGCTCCTTGAAGAGTTTGTGACGTAGCTCAGGAGGCGCAAACAACTTCCCAGAAGGACAACGGGCAGGTTCCTCAGTCTGGGCAGCCTGGACCTCGGCCTCCAAATCAGAATATAGAGCAGAAACAACTACCCCCTCCGCCAAAATGGGACCCGGGTCCTCTGAGTTTCCTCCTCCCGGAAAACAGCGAGAGAGAGCATCAGCCTTCACATTTTTGATCCCAGGGCGGAATGTAACGACAAAATTGAATCTGGAGAAGAACAGAGACCATCTGGCCTGTCTCGGATTCATACGCCTGGCCGACTCCAAGTATGCCAGATTCTTATGGTCGGTAAAAACGGTGATAGGGTGCCTGGCCCCCTCCAACCAATGGCACCATTCCTCGAAAGCCAACAACTCCCTATCTCCCACATCATAGTTTTTCTCTGCCGGGGAGAGTTTTTTAGAGAAAAAGGCACAGGGTCGCCATTTGGCAGGAGAAGGGCCCTGGGACAAAACCGCACCCACACCCACCTCGGAAGCATCCACCTCAACAATAAAAGGTAAGGAAACATCGGGATGCACCAAGATGGGAGCAGACGCAAAACTCTCTTTAATCTTAGAAAAAGCTGCAAGCGCCTCCTCCGACCAAGAGGAAAAATCCGCCCCCTTTTTTGTCATGTCAGTGAGGGGTTTGACAACAGAGGAATAGTTCAAAATGAACTTTCTGTAATAGTTCGCAAAACCCAGAAAGCGCATCAATGCCTTCTGATTCTCAGGAAGCTCCCACTCAAGTACAGCACGGACCTTCTCCGGATCCATGCGAAAACCAGAAGCAGAGAGGAGAAAACCCAGAAATTGAATCTCCGATACCATAAAAAGACATTTCTCCAGCTTGGCGTACAATTTATTTTCCAGCAGAATCCGCAGAACCTGAAAAAGATGATCCTGATGGGTCTGAACATCAGGGGAAAAAATCAAAATATCATCAAGATACACCAATACAAATTTCCCCATTAAATGGTAGAAAATACTGTTAACAAAATGCTGAAAGACGGCCGGAGCATTCATCAGGCCGAAAGGCATAACGAGATTCTCGAAATGCCCGTTAGGGGTATTAAAGGCCGTTTTCCATTCATCCCCCTCTCTGACCCAGACCAGGTTGTACGCGCCTCTCAAATCAAATTTGGAAAAAACCTTGGCCCCAACAATTTGGTTGAAGAGGTCCGGGATCAGAGGAAGGGGATAGGGATCGCGAATCGTGATACGGTTCAGCTCCCTAAAATCTAGGCAAGGTCTCAGAGAGCCATCTTTTTTTTTAACAAAAAAAAAACCAGCGGCAACAGGTGATTTTGAGGGACGAATATGCCCCTTATCGAGACTCTCGGAGATATAGGTTTGCATTGCGATTCTTTCCGGTTGTGAGAGATTGTAGAGGCGTGCTTTTGGCAGCTTGGCGCCGGGAATGAGGTTAATGGGACAGTCAAACTCCCGGTGAGGAGGTAGCTCCTTAACACCGCTCTCGGAAAACACGTCCGAGAAATCAGAGAGAAATGATGGCACAGTTTTAGTAGACACCTCTGCAAAAGTCGCTGTGAGACAATTCTCTCTACAAAAGTCACTTCACTCATTTATTTTCCTTCCTTGCCAATCAATAGTGGGGTTATGTCTAGTGAGCCAGGGTAACCCCAAAACTAGAGGAGAAGGCAATCCGTTAAGGACAAAACAAGATATATCCTCCACATGAGTGTCACCTACAGCTAACCGGATATTGTGAACAATGCCCTTCAGAGATCTCTGTGAGAGTGGAGCAGAGTCAATAGCAAAAACAGGTATATCCTTTTCTAATGTGCAAACCTGAAAACCATGCATGGCTACAAATTGAGTGTCAATAAGATTGATGGCCGCTCCACTATCGAAAAAAAATCTCACAAGAAATGACTTTGCTCTCTAGCGCCACCCTGGCAGACAGGAGAAAACGGGAACTGCAGGTCAGAGGAAAAGCATCAATTCCTACATCAACTTTGCCCAAAGTAGCAGATGAAGCAGAGTTTGAGGATTTACCTTTTGAGGTTTTTCTCTTATTATCGCTCTTAGTACAGTTCAAGAATCTCCTAGACGGACAAACATTTGCCAAATGACCTATGCCCCCACAACAAAAACACACCATACTCTGAGGACTAAATCCTCTTTTATCAGGGGCAAGTCGACCTAGCTGCATGGGCTCCTCCTCAGAGGGGACCGAGACAGGATGAGGCCCCTGCACACTGAATGAGTCCGCACCACTGCCCCTAGACTGACAATGGCTGGACAGAGAGGTCTCGTTTCTTTCTCTTAGACGCCTGTCAAGGCGTACCGCCAATGACATGGCAGACTCTAAGGACGTTGGTCTCTCATGGAAAGCAAACGCATCTTTCAATCTCTCTGAGAGACCATGACAGAACTGACTCCGGAGTGCAGCATCATTCCAACCTGAATCAGCTGCCCATCTCCGAAATTCAGAACAATAAAGCTCCGCAGACAGTTTGTTCTGGCATAAAAAACGTAAGTTAGATTCGGCCAGAGCAACACGATCCGGGTCATCATATATCTGCCCCAGGGCCACAAAAAATCTTTCCACGGATCGAAGGGAGGGATCCCCTGATGGCAGCGAAAAAGCCCAAGTCTGAGCATTACCCCTGAGCAGGGAGATGACAATCCTCACCCTCTGTTACCAGAGGAATGGGGACACAAGCAAAAATGGAGTTTGCATGCCTCTCTGAAGCGAACAAAATTCTCACTGCCCCCGGAGAACGTTTCCGGAAGTGAGACCTTTGGCTCTCAACAGACTCCATGGGCCGGAGCATAGCCCAATGCATGAAGCTGAGTCATAGATTGACGGAGATCCGCTACCTCCAAAGAAAGACCCTGCATGCGGTCAACCAGGCCAGAAAGCGGATCCATGTCAAAAAGGACAGTTTTGGCGGATTATAATGTCACGGCTGTATGTGAGCAACAAAAGCATACACAGTAAATAGAGCTACTGACCGGACCCAAACTAGGGAGGATAAAGGGTGACCCCTGTCAGACACTCAAAGCTCTCCCTATGCTGCTAAGCACATGCCCAGATCCAAATGGTGGAACGAGGCATGCCCGCGTACCTAAGACTGATGACCACTGTAACCCCTACAATAGTGGAAGGGGCACGGCCACCGGTTCCTTGCTCAGTATATGGACGGAACCGGGGTCGCCTCGGATCCAGTCAGAAAACAAACAGAAACACTACAATGTCTGCACACTTAACTGAAGGAGCTGCAGAAGCAGTGAAGACAGATCCAAAGACAGCTGGCAATATCCGGAGTACTTGCTGCAGCAGAACACAGGTCCAGTGAAATGATAGCACACAAGTGAAGATACTCAAGCAAGAGATACAACTCAAATGAGAAATATAATCTGCACCCTACAAAGGAGGAGGGGTGATTTAAAGGCAGAGAAATCAAACACAGGAGGAACAGCTGGGAGGAAGGAAACAGAAAATAAAGACCTCATCACAGGGGCGGAGAAACAGAGCAGAGAGAACTCCTCCAAGCTCTAGTAGTGACATCATCACAGGGGTGGAGAAACAGAGCTGTGAGAACGTCTCAAAGCTCTGGTAGTGACAGTAGCGCAGATAATGTTGCTGTCACCAACGGCGAAAAAAATTACACTGAATGTCACTGATATTTGGGATGCGCTAACGTTATACTGGAGATGTAGCGCAGGTAATGTCGCTGCCACCAGCAGCAAAAAAAATTTGACTGAATGTCACAGATTTTTCGGATATGCAAACGTTATACAAGAGATGTACCACAGGTAATGTAACTGTCCACAGCAGACACTGTCTACGGAAAAAGTACACTGGATGTCACTGATATTTTTAGGCTGCGCACACGTTAGACAGGAGATGTAGCGCCGATAATGTCGCTGTCTGCAAGCTATTTAGCGCAGGTTGCGCTAAAAATATATATTGCTGCCAGATACAACTATAGTCCTTAAAAGGACTTTTGGGTCTCTAACAAGTTTTAGCAATTTAGTGCAGGTTGCACTAAAAATTTATATTGCTGACACACACAATAGTCCTTAAAAGGACTTTTGGGTCTCTAACAAGTTTTAGCAATTTAGTGCAGGTTGCACTAAAAATTTATATTGCTGACACACACAATAGTCCTTAAAAGGACTTTTGGGTCTCTATTAGGGATGAGCGAACCCGAACTGTATAGTTCGGGTTCGTACCGAATTTTGGGGTGTCCGTGACACGGACCCGAACCCGAACATTTTCGTAAAAGTCCGGGTTCGGGTTCGGTGTTCGGCGCTTTCTTGGCGCTTTTTGAAAGGCTGCAAAGCAGCCAATCAACAAGCGTCATACTACTTGGCCCAAGAGGCCATCACAGCCATGCCTACTATTGGCATGGCTGTGATTGGCCAGTGCACCATGTGACCCAGCCTCTATTTAAGCTGGAGTCACGTAGCGCCGCACGTCACTCTGCTATGATCAGTATAGGGAGAGGTTGCAGCTGCGACGTTAGGGCGAGATTAGGCAGATTAACTCCTCCAAAATACTTCATTCTGTGATCGATCTGCAGCTGTGGATCATTGAAGTGCTATTATTGACTTGCTCAGTTTTTTGAGGCTGCCCAGAGCGTTTTTAGATCACTTTTTTTCTGGGGTGATCGGCGGCCATTTTGTGACTTGTGGTGCGCCAGCACGAGCTATCACCAAGTGTATTTAACCATCGATAGTGTGGTTATTTTGTGCTATTTCCTACATCAGCTGCAGGCTGAGCCTGTGTCACCGAAGTGCATTTAACCATCAACAGTCTGGTTATTTTTTGGCCATATACTACATCAGCTGCAGGCTGAGCCTGTTTCACCCAAGTGCATTTAACCATCAACAGTCTGATTATTTTTTGGCCATATACTACATCAGCTGCAGGCTGAGCCTGTGTCACCGAAGTGCATTTAACCATCAACAGTCTGGTTATTTTTTGGCCATATATTACATCAGGGGCAAGTTGAGCCTGTCACCCAGCGCCTAAAAAATAGACCTGACATTTCTATTCAACCAAATCTGCACAGTTTTAGCTGGTCAAGTTATTTGTAGTGACCGTCAAAGCAGACTTTTTGTTCTGGGTTGAAAAAGCATTCCCAAATTTGCCATTCTGAAAATAACTAGTTTGTGGTATTTCAGGCCTACTTTAAATCTATCCCAAAAAGAAAATCTTACATTGAAGTTATTGATAGTATCATTCAGAAAAACCTAAGACACACGCTAGCGTGCTGATAGAAGTGTCATTCTGTGATTAAACCTATAACTGTCACACAGCGCAAAAAAAAAACAGGTCTCACATCTTTATTCAACCAAATCTGCACAGTTTTAGCTGGTCAAGTTATTTGTAGTGACCGTCAAAGCAGACTTTTTGTTCTGGGTTGAAAAAGCATTCCCAAATTTGCCATTCTGAAAATAACTAGTTTGTGGTATTTCAGGCCTACTTGAAATCTATCCCAAAAAGAAAATCTTACATTGAAGTTATTGATAGTATCATTCAGAAAAACCTAAGACACACGCTAGCGTGCTGATAGAAGTGTCATTCTGTGATTAAACCTATAACTGTCACACAGCGCAAAAAAAACCAGGTCTCACATCTCTATTCAACCAAATCTGCACAGTTTTAGCTGGTCAAGTTATTTGTAGTGACCGTCAAAGCAGACTTTTTGTTCTGGGTTGAAAAAGCATTCCCAAATTTGCCATTCTGAAAATAACTAGTTTGTGGTATTTCAGGCCTACTTGAAATCTATCCCAAAAAGAAAATCTTACATTGAAGTTATTGATAGTATCATTCAGAAAAACCTAAGACACACGCTAGCGTGCTGATAGAAGTGTCATTCTGTGATTAAACCTATAACTGTCACACAGCGCAAAAAAAAACAGGTCTCACATCTCTATTCAACCAAATCTGCACAGTTTTAGCTGGTCAAGTTATTTGTAGTGACCGTCAAAGCAGACTTTTTGTTCTGGGTTGAAAAAGCATTCCCAAATTTGCCATTCTGAAAATAACTAGTTTGTGGTATTTCAGGCCTACTTGAAATCTATCCCAAAAAGAAAATCTTACATTGAAGTTATTGATAGTATCATTCAGAAAAACCTAAGACACACGCTAGCGTGCTGATAGAAGTGTCATTCTGTGATTAAACCTATAACTGTCACACAGCGCAAAAAAAACCAGGTCTCACATCTCTATTCAACCAAATCTGCACAGTTTTAGCTGGTCAAGTTATTTGTAGTGACCGTCAAAGCAGACTTTTTGTTCTGGGTTGAAAAAGCATTCCCAAATTTGCCATTCTGAAAATAACTAGTTTGTGGTATTTCAGGCCTACTTGAAATCTATCCCAAAAAGAAAATCTTACATTGAAGTTATTGATAGTATCATTCAGAAAAACCTAAGACACACGCTAGCGTGCTGATAGAAGTGTCATTCTGTGATTAAACCTATAACTGTCACACAGCGCAAAAAAAAACAGGTCTCACATCTCTATTCAACCAAATCTGCACAGTTTTAGCTGGTCAAGTTATTTGTAGTGACCGTCAAAGCAGACTTTTTGTTCTGGGTTGAAAAAGCATTCCCAAATTTGCCATTCTGAAAATAACTAGTTTGTGGTTTTTCAGGCCTACTTGAAATCTATCCCAAAAAGAAAATCTTACATTGAAGTTATTGATAGTATCATTCAGAAAAACCTAAGACACACGCTAGCGTGCTGATAGAAGTGTCATTCTGTGATTAAACCTATAACTGTCACACAGCGCAAAAAAAAAACAGGTCTCACATCTCTATTCAACCAAATCTGCACAGTTTTAGCTGGTCAAGTTATTTGTAGTGACCGTCAAAGCAGACTTTTTGTTCTGGGTTGAAAAAGCATTCCCAAATTTGCCATTCTGAAAATAACTAGTTTGTGGTATTTCAGGCCTACTTGAAATCTATCCCAAAAAGAAAATCTTACATTGAAGTTATTGATAGTATCATTCAGAAAAACCTAAGACACACGCTAGCGTGCTGATAGAAGTGTCATTCTGTGATTAAACCTATAACTGTCACACAGCGCAAAAAAAAACAGGTCTCACATCTCTATTCAACCAAATCTGCACAGTTTTAGCTGGTCAAGTTATTTGTAGTGACCGTCAAAGCAGACTTTTTGTTCTGGGTTGAAAAAGCATTCCCAAATTTGCCATTCTGAAAATAACTAGTTTGTGGTATTTCAGGCCTACTTGAAATCTATCCCAAAAAGAAAATCTTACATTGAAGTTATTGATAGTATCATTCAGAAAAACCTAAGACACACGCTAGCGTGCTGATAGAAGTGTCATTCTGTGATTAAACCTATAACTGTCACACAGCGCAAAAAAAAAACAGGTCTCACATCTCTATTCAACCAAATCTGCACAGTTTTAGCTGGTCAAGTTATTTGTAGTGACCGTCAAAGCAGACTTTTTGTTCTGGGTTGAAAAAGCATTCCCAAATTTGCCATTCTGAAAATAACTAGTTTGTGGTATTTCAGGCCTACTTGAAATCTATCCCAAAAAGAAAATCTTACATTGAAGTTTTTGATAGTATCATTCAGAAAAACCTAAGACACACGCTAGCGTGCTGATAGAAGTGTCATTCTGTGATTAAACCTATAACTGTCACACAGCGCAAAAAAAAAACAGGTCTCACATCTCTATTCAACCAAATCTGCACAGTTTTAGCTGGTCAAGTTATTTGTAGTGACCGTCAAAGCAGACTTTTTGTTCTGGGTTGAAAAAGCATTCCCAAATTTGCCATTCTCAAAATTGTGGTGAACGGGAACAATGAGGAAAACATCTAATAAGGGACGCGGACGTGGACATGGTCGTGGTGGTGTTAGTGGATCCTCTGGTGCTGGGAGAGGACGTGGCCGTTCTGCCACAGCCACACGTCCTAGTGAACCAACTATCTCAGGTCCCAGTAGCCAGCAGAATTTACAGCGATATTTGGTGGGGCCCAATGCCGTTCTAAGGATGGTAAGGCCTGAGCAGGTACAGGCATTAGTCAATTGGGTGGCCGACAGTGGATCCAGCACGTTCACATTATCTCCCACCCAGTCTTCTGCAGAAAGCGCACAGATGGCGCATGAAAACCAAGCCCATCGGTCTGTCACATCACCCCCATGCATATCAGGGAAACTGTCTGAGCCTCAAAATATGCAGCAGTCTCTTATGCTGTTTGAAGACTCTGCTGCCAGGGTTTCCCAAGGGCATCCACCTAGCCCTTCCCCAGGGGTGGAAGAGATAGAATGCACTAACGCACAACCACTTATTTTTCCTGATGATGAGGACATGGGAATACCACCTCAGCACGTCTCTGATGATGACGAAACACAGGTGCCAACTGCTGCGTCTTTCTGCAGTGTGCAGACTGAACAGGAGGTCAGGGATCAAGACTGGGTGGAAGACGATGCAGGGGACGATGAGGTCCTAGACCCCACATGGAATGAAGGTCGTGCCACTGACTTTCACAGTTCGGAGGAAGAGGCAGTGGTGAGACCGAGCCAACAGCGTAGCAAAAGAGGGAGCAGTGGAAAAAATCAGAACACCCGCCGCCAAGAGACTCCGCCTGCTACTGACCGCCGCCATCTGGGACCGAGCACCCCAAAGGCAGCTTCAAGGAGTTCCCTGGCATGGCACTTCTTCAAACAATGTGCTGACGACAAGACCCGAGTGGTTTGCACGCTGTGCCATCAGAGCCTGAAGCGAGGCATTAACGTTCTGAACCTTAGCACAACCTGCATGACCAGTCACCTGCATGCAAAGCATGAACTGCAGTGGAGTAAACACCTTCAAAACAAGGAAGTCACTCAGGCTCCCCCTGCTACATCTTCTGCTGCTGCCGCCTCGGCCTCTTCTGCTGCTGCTGCCGCCGCCTCGGCCTCTTCCTCCGCTTCTGGAGGAACGTTGGCACCTGCCGCCAAGCAAACATGGGATGTACCACCAACACCACCACCTGCGTCACCAAGCATCTCAACCATGTCACACGGCAGCGTTCAGCTCTCCATCTCACAAACATTTGAGAGAAAGCGTAAATTCTCACCTAGCCACCCTCGATCCCTGGCCCTGAATGCCAGCATTTCTAAACTACTGGCCTATGAAATGCTGTCATTTAGGCTGGTGGACACACACAGCTTCAAACAGCTCATGTCACTTGCTGTCCCACAGTATGTTGTTCCCAGCCGCCACTACTTCTCTAAGAGAGCCGTGCCTTCCCTGCACAAACAAGTGTCCGATAAAATCAAGTGTGCACTGCGCAACGCCATCTGTGGCAAGGTCCACCTAACCACAGATACGTGGACCAGTAAGCACGGCCAGGGACGCTATATCTCCCTAACTGCACACTGGGTAAATGTAGTGGCGGCTGGGCCCCAGGCGGAGAGCTATTTGGCGCACGTCCTTCCGCCGCCAAGGATCGCAGGGCAACATTCTTTGCCTCCTGTCTCCTCCTCCTCCTACTCAGCTTCCTCCTCCTCTTCTTCCACCTGCTCATCCAGTCAGCCACACACCTTCACCACCAACTTCAGCACAGCACGGGGTAAACGTCAGCAGGCCATTCTGAAACTCATATGTTTGGGGGACAGGCCCCACACTGCACAGGAGTTGTGGCGGGGTATAGAACAACAGACCGACGAGTGGTTGCTGCCGGTGAGCCTCAAGCCCGGCCTGGTGGTGTGCGATAATGGGCGAAATCTCGTTGCAGCTCTGGGACTAGCCGGTTTGACGCACATCCCTTGCCTGGCGCATGTGCTGAATTTGGTGGTGCAGAAGTTCATTAGCAACTACCCAGACATGTCAGAGCTGCTGCATAAAGTGCGGGCCGTCTGTTCGCGCTTCCGGAGTTCACACCCTGCCACTGCTCGCCTGTCTGCGCTACAGCGTAACTTCGGCCTTCCCGCTCACCGCCTCATATGCGACGTGCCCACCAGGTGGAACTCCACCTTGCATATGCTGGACAGACTGTGCGAGCAGCAGCAGGCCATAGTGGAGTTTCAGCTGCAGCACGCACGGGTCAGTCGCACTGCGGATCAGACCCACTTCACCACCAATGACTGGGCCTCCATGCGAGACCTGTGTGCCCTGTTGCGCTGTTTCGAGTACTCCACCAACATGGCCAGTGGCGATGACGCCGTTATCAGCGTTACAATACCACTTCTATGTCTCCTTGAGAAAACACTTAGGGCGATGATGGAAGAGGAGGTGGCCCAAGAGGAAGAGGAGGAAGAGGGGTCATTTTTAGCACTTTCAGGCCAGTCTCTTCAAAGTGACTCAGAGGGAGGTTTTTTGCAACACCAGAGGCCAGGTACAAATGTGGCCAGACAGGGCCCACTACTGGAGGACGAGGAGGACGAGGATGAGGAGGAGGTGGAGGAGGATGAGGATGAAGCATGTTCACAGCGGGGTGGCACCCAAAGCAGCTCGGGCCCATCACTGGTGCGTGGCTGGGGGGAAACACAGGACGATGACGATACGCCTCCCACAGAGGACAGCTTGTCCTTACCTCTGGGCAGCCTGGCACACATGAGCGACTACATGCTGCAGTGCCTGCGCAACGACAGCAGAGTTGCCCACATTTTAACGTGTGCAGACTACTGGGTTGCCACCCTGCTGGATCCCCGGTACAAAGACAATGTGCCCACCTTACTTCCTACACTGGAGCGTGATAGGAAGATGCGCGAGTACAAGCGCACGTTGGTAGACGCGCTACTGAGAGCATTCCCAAATGTCACAGGGGAACCAGTGGAAGCCCAAGGCGAAGGCAGAGGAGGAGCAAGAGGTCGCCAACGCAGCTGTGTCACGGCCAGCTCCTCTGAGGTCAGGGTTAGCATGGCAGAGATGTGGAAAAGTTTTGTCACCACGCCACAGCTAACTGCACCACCTCCTGATACGGAACGTGTTAGCAGGAGGCAACATTTCACTAACATGGTGGAACAGTACCTGTGCACACCCCTCCACGTACTGACTGATGGTTCGGCCCCATTCAACTTCTGGGTCTCCAAATTGTCCACGTGGCCAGAGCTAGCCTTTTATGCCTTGGAGGTGCTGGCCTGCCCGGCGGCCAGCGTTTTGTCTGAACGTGTATTCAGCACGGCAGGGGGCGTCATTACAGACAAACGCAGCCGCCTGTCTACAGCCAATGTGGACAAGCTGACGTTCATAAAAATGAACCAGGCATGGATCCCACAGGACCTGTCCATCCCTTGTGCAGATTAGATATTAACTACCTCCCCTTAACAATATATTATTCTACTCCAGGGCACTTCCTCATTCAATACTATTTTTAATTTCATTTTACCATTATATTGTGGGGCAACCCAAAGTTGAATGAACCTCTCCTCTGTCTGGGTGCCGGGGCCTAAATGTGTGACAGTGGCCTGTTCCAGTGGTGGGTGACGTGAAGCCTGATTCTCTGCTATGACATGAATACAGATTCTGCGCTGACATAAGGCCAAATTCTCTGTTACGGGACCTCTCTCCTCTGCCTGGGTGCCTGGGCCTAAATGTGTGACAGTGGCCTGTTCCAGTGGTGGGTGACGTGAAGCCTGATTCTCTGCTATGACATTAAGACAGATTCTGTGCTGACATAAGGCCAGATTCTCTGTTACAGGACCTCTCTCCTCTGTCTGGGTGCCGGGGCCTAAATGTGTGACAGTGGCCTGTTCCAGTGGTGGGTGACGTGAAGCTTGATTCTCTGCTATGACATGAAGACTGATTCTGCGCTGACATAAGGCCAGATTCTCTGTTACGGGACCTCTCTCCTCTGCCTGGGTGCCTGGGCCTAAATGTGTGACAGTGGCCTGTTCCAGTGGTGGGTGACGTGATGCCTGATTCTCTGCTATGACATGAAGACAGATTCTGCGCTGACATAAGGCCAGATTCTCTGTTACGGGACCTCTCTCCTCTGCCTGGGTGCCTGGGCCTAAATGTGTGACAGTGGCCTGTTCCAGTGGTGGGTGACGTGAAGCCTGATTCTCTGCTATGACATTAAGACAGATTCTGTGCTGACATAAGGCCAGATTCTCTGTTACGGGACCTCTCTCCTCTGCCTGGGTGCCTGGGCCTAAATGTGTGACAGTGGCCTGTTCCAGTGGTGGGTGACGTGATGCCTGATTCTCTGCTATGACATGAAGACAGATTCTGTGCTGACATAAGGCCAGATTCTCTGTTACAGGACTTCTCTCCTCTGTCTGGGTGCCGGGGCCTAAATGTGTGACAGTGGCCTGTTCCAGTGGTGGGTGACGTGAAGCTTGATTCTCTGCTATGACATGAAGACAGATTCTGCGCTGACATAAGGCCAGATTCTCTGTTACGGGACCTCTCTCCTCTGCCTGGGTGCCTGGGCCTAAATGTGTGACAGTGGCCTGTTCCAGTGGTGGCTGACGTGAAGCCTGATTCTCTGCTATGACATGAATACAGATTCTGCGCTGACATAAGGCCAGATTCTCTGTTACGGGACCTCTCTCCTCTGCCTGGGTGCCTGGGCCTAAATGTGTGACAGTGGCCTGTTCCAGTGGTGGCTGACGTGAAGCCTGATTCTCTGCTATGACATGAAGACAGATTCTGCGCTGACATAAGGCCAGATTCTCTGTTACGGGACCGCTCTCCTCTGTCTGGGTGCCGGGGCCTAAATGTGTGACAGTGGCCTGTTCCAGTGGTGGGTGACGTGAAGCCTGATTCTCTGCTATGACATGAATACAGATTCTGCGCTGACATAAGGCCAGATTCTCTGTTACGGGACCTCTCTCCTCTGTCTGGGTGCCTGGGCCTAAATGTGTGACAGTGGCCTGTTCCAGTGGTGGGTGACGTGAAGCCTGATTCTCTGCTATGACATGAAGACTGATTCTGCGCTGACATGAAGCCAGATTCTCTGCTATGGCATGAAGAGACTGATTCTCTGCTGACATGAAGCCAGATTCTTTGCTATGGCGTGAAGAGACTGATTCTCTGCTGACGTGAAGCCAGATTCTCTGCTATGGGACCTCTGTCCAATTGATATTGGTTCATTTTTATTTTTTTAATTTTAATTTTAATTCATTTCCCTATCCACATTTGTTTGCAGGGGATTTACCTACATGTTGCTGCCTTTTGCAGCCCTCTAGCTCTTTCCTGGGCTGTTTTACAGCCTTTTTAGTGCCCAAAAGTTCGGGTCCCCATTGACTTCAATGGGGTTCGGGTTCGGGACGAAGTTCGGGTCGGGTTCGGATCCCGAACCCGAACATTTCCGGGAAGTTCGGCCGAACTTCTCGAACCCGAACATCCAGGTGTTCGCTCAACTCTAGTCTCTATCAAGTTTTAGCAATTTAGCGCAGGTTGCGCTAAAAATATATATTGCTGCCACACAGAATAGTCCTTAAAAGGATTTTTGGTCTATAACAAGTATAAAAACTAAATTATTGCTATTTCAATCCTTACACTATCTCTCCCTTCTGCTCTCCAGCTCTCCCTGACTAATACTGAGCCGAACATATACAGTGGGATGCGAAAGTTTGGGCAACCTTGTTAATCGTCATGATTTTCCTGTATAAATCGTTGGTTGTTGCGATAAAAAATGTCAGTTAAATATATCATATAGAAGAAACACACAGTGATATTTGAGAAGTGAAATTAAGTTTATTGGATTTACAGAAAGTGTGCTATAATTGTTTAAACAAAATTAGGCAGGTGCATAAATTTGGGCACCACAAAAAAGAAATGAAATCAATATTTAGTAGATCCTCCTTTTGCAGAAATTACAGCCTCTAAACGCTTCCTGTAGGTTCCAATGAGAGTCTGGATTCTGGTTGAAGGTATTTTGGACCATTCCTCTTTACAAAACATCTTTAGTTCATTCAGGTTTGATGGCTTCCGAGCATGGACAGCTCTCTTTAAGTCACACCACAGATTTTCAATTATATTCAGGTCTGGGGACTGAGATGGCCATTCCAGAACGTTGTACTTGTTCGTCTGCATAAATGCCTTAGTGGATTTTGAGCAGTGTTTAGGGTCGTTGTCTTGTTGAAAGATCCTGCCCCGGCGCAGCTTCAGCTTTGTCACTGATTCCTGGACATTGGTCTCCAGAATCTGCTAAAACTGAGTGGAATCCATGCGTCCCTCAACTTTGACAAGATTCCCAGTCCCTGCACTGGCCACACAGCCCCACAACATGATGGAACCACCACCATATTTTACTGTAGGTAGCAGGTGTTTTTCTTGGAATGCTGTGTTCTTTTTCCTCCATGCATAACGCCCTTTGTTATGGCCAAATAACTCAATTTTAGTTTCATCAGTCCACAGCACCTTATTCCAAAATGAAGCTGGCTTGTCCAAATGTGCTTTAGCCCACCTCAAGCGGCACTTTTTGTGCTGTGGGCGGAGAAAAGGCTTCCTCTGCATCACTCTCGCATACAGCATCTCCTTGTGTAAAGTGCGCCGAATGGTTGAACAATACACAGTGACTCCATCTGCAGCAAGATGATATTGTAGGTCTTTGGTGCTGGTCTGTGGGTTGACTCTGACTGTTCTCAGCATTCGTCGCTTCTGTCTATCCGAGATTTTTCTTGGTCTGCCACTTCGAGCCTTAACTTGAACTGAGCCTGTGGTCTTCCATTTCCTCAATATGTTCCTAACTGTGGAAACAGACAGCTGAAATCTCTGAGACAGCTTTCTGTATCCTTTCTCTAAACCATGATGGTGAACAATCTTTGTCTTCAGGTCATTTGAGAGTTGTTTTGAGACCCCCATGTTGCTACTCTTCAGAGAAAATTAAAAGAGGAGGGAAACTTACAATTGACCCCCTTAAATACTCTTTCTCATAATTGGATTCACCTGTGTATGTAGGTCAGAGGTCACTGAGCTTACCAAGCCAATTTGAGTTCCAATAATTAGTTCTAAAGGTTTTGGAATCAATAAAATGACAACAGTGTCCAAATTTATGCACCTGCCTAATTTTGTTTAAACAATTATAGCACACTTTCTGTACATCCAATAAACTTCATTTCACTTCTCAAATATCACTGTGTGTGTCTCCTATATGATATATTTAACTGACATTTTTTATTGTAACAACCAACGATTTATACAGGAAAATCATGACGATTAACAAGGTTGCCCAAACTTTTGCATCCCACTGTATATAGCACCCGATGACGCGTTCCGGCCAGCCAATCACTGTAATGTCAGCAGCCAACATGTCTACGGCATTACAGTGAATGGCAGTATTTACCAGCACGTTTATTGGCTGCTACGCAGCCAACAAATGTGCGGGGATGAGACTCAAGCATCGCGCTTGAGCGCACACGGTATTTGGCCGAACGCCGCAATGTGCCGAGAATCGCGATGCTCGAGCCGAACACTAGTCTGTAGGTATGCTACAGCAGCAATTGCCTTGACTGAAGCATCGCAGAAGATATATAGTCTTTGCATCTTGACTTCAGTAGATGGCACGGAAGCATATGGTCGTGCCACATGAAGGCTGGTCAAAGCTTCGAGAGACTTCTTCCAACCACAGGTCCTTTTTCTCCATGGGAAGCGGATCATCCCAATTAGACGTCTCTGTGGTGAAGTCCCTTAGCATAATTTTACCTTGGATAGTAGCAGGCGCTACGAATCCCAGAGGATCATATAGGCTGTTTATGGTGGACAGAACTCCTCTACGTGTGAAGGGCTTATCTTCCTTGCTGATTTGGAAGGTGAATGTGTCTGCCTTTAAATCCCACAGTAAACTGAGGCTCTGCTGCATGGGAAGGGAGTCGGTGCTAAGATCCAAGTCCTTTAGATCACTTGAATGGTCTTGGGGTGAGAAGGCTTCCATTAACTCACAGCTGTTGGAGGCGATTTTGTGCAACCTCAAATTAGATAGCGCAAGCATTTGTTGAGTCCTTTTCAGGAGACTGATTGCAGTCTTGTTCGTGGGTGTGGATTTCAAGCAGTCGTCCACATAGAAATCTTTTTCTACAAAGGATCTGACATCTGACCCATTCTTTGCTTCACCCTCTCGGGCTGAATGTCTGAGACCGTAGCTAGCGACTGCAGGGGAAAGACTGTCTCCAAAGATGTGCACTCTTCATTCGGTACTCTATAATGTATTCATTAGCGTTTCAAGTAGTTTCTATGTTCTTCCTTGACGAGGAAGCAGTGGAACATCTGTTGTATGTTGGCCATAAATGCTATGGAATCTCTGCGGAAGCGTAGAAGTAGCTCCAGAATTCTGTTGTTGAGGTCTGGACCAGACAGTAAGACATCATTCAGCGAAATGCCTTCGCACCTGGCGCTCGAGTCGAACACTACTCTTATCTGCCCTGGCTTTTTAGGATGATACACGCCAAATATGGGTAAGTACCAACACTCCTTGGAGTTTTGGAGAGCAGGTGCCATTTCTGCATGGTTGTTCTGGAATATTCTTTCCATGAAAGTAAAGAAATGTTCTCTCGTCTCTGGTGTCCTCTTAAGTTTATGTTTGAGGGAGATAAATCAACTGTAGACAAGTTCTTCGTTGTTAAGTAAGTGTTGTCTCTGGGGTTTAAATGGTAAAGGTGCGACCCAGCTTTTTGACTTGTCTTTTACTATTCCTTTATCCATGATCTCCAAGAACAGTCTGTCTTCTATGGACATTGAGACCCTGTTGTCTTCTCTTGTCCTGTGGAGAACTGTGCACCCTAAGTGATCTTGCTCACCATCGGAGGTGTGGTCTTCACATGAGGGATCCACAAAAGGACAATGCAGAGGAGCTCTGTGTGGCAATTATTTTATTAGGAAACTGCTATGACATGGCTGGAATAGGGAAGGACGTCTATTTTCAAGTGTATTGGTGAGCATACTATTGACTGAGGTTGGCTTGTGTGCTCCTCCTAGAGAGACGTCTCCTATGATGGCCCATCCTAGGTCAAGTCTCTGAGCGTATGGAGCGTTCTGGGGACCGTTAATCTGTTCTCCAGCCTTGTGAACTCGCAGTATGTCTCTTCCCAGGAGTAAGACTATCAGAGCTTCTGGGTCCAGTTCCAGTATCAGTTGAGCTATATGCTTCAGGTGGGGGTGGTATGCTGCTACCTCTGGTGTAGGTATTTCAGAATGGTTATCAGGAATGTGGTTGCACTACTGTATGGTTGGTAGTTGACATGCAGGTCTGACCATCTATAGACTCCACCTTGTACCCAGTTGCTTTCCTCCCCGCCGTCTCAACGGTACCTGCACATGTCCTTAAGGAGTAGGGAGAACTGGGCCCTATTATGTTGAAGGTGTCGAAGAAGGTGGATTTAGCTAAAGACCAGTTGCTTTGATCATCTAAGATTGCATATATCTTGATCGCCTTATCTCGTTGATCGACCGGGTAAGCTCTGACAAGGCAGATTTTTGAGCAGGTCTTCCCTCCTGCGAGTCCTTTACAGATCTCAGTACAGTGAGAAGTGACTACTTGGGTATCTATGTCGGTGTCTATCTGCTTTCCGTAATGCTCCTCTGCTTGGGATCATACCTGGGAGGGTGGTCCAGGGTGCAAAGCCATGCTGTGTTCTGTGCTACCGCATTCTTTGCATGTCACACTGACCTTACAGTTCCAGGCGAAGTGCGATGTTGTAGCGCAGTACCTGAAGCAGGTGTTATTTTCTTTCAGGAATTCTTTGCGGTCCTCTAAAGACCTCTCCCTGAAGGCTCTGCATTTTAGTAGAGAATGTGGTTTCTTGTGCAGGGGGCATTCTTTGGTAAGATCTTGGAGTTTGTTCTCTTCTTGAGAAGATTTAAACGGCCTGTAAGGAGAACCTGTGGAGGCAACGTTAGTTTTGTGGACTGCCACTGGTGTTTTATGAGGTTTGACACCATGGGTAGTGGGACATGACAATGTAAAGTCAAAACTGGGATAGTTTCTGATCCTTGCCTGTTGAGAAACAAAGTCTACAAACACCACAAAGGGGGGAAATGGTACATTATGAACCTGCTTATAATGAAAACTATGTGCGATCCACTTCTCCTGTAGATTATAAGGGAGTTTTTGGACAATCAGGTTGACACCTCTGGCGGTGTCCAGGAATGCTAGCCCTGGCAGATCTCCTTCTGCCTGAGCAACCTGTACCGCTATTATCAAGTCGCTGAGTTCCCTGAGCTTCTGGTATCCCCTGCCCACCCACTCTTCTGGGAAAATTATCAATTCTCTTAAATAAAGCATTTTCTATAGCTTCTATTGACCCATAACACTCATCAAGTCTTTCCCACACCATCTTTAGGCCTTTGCTAGTGTTGTGGAAAAATTATTGTTCGCCGTATGGTTGCCATTTATCCTATGGAGATGCGCAGAATCGTTCGTGTTCGCATCGCGCAGAAACTTTCTGGTTTTTGGTCTGGTTGTCCCGATCTGTAGCTGATTTGTGCCCGTCCTGGAATTACTGCAGGATACCAGTGTCATGGCGCCGGCTGAGGCGGAAGGGATGGGGACCGTCGAACAAAGGTTTCTTCATCCGCGAGGATAAGCGCGGCAACAAAAAGGGCGCGAATAAGTGTGTGAAAGCGCGAACATAAGTTTGCGCGATCATTCACATCTTCGCCAGCCAATCACTTCATACCATAACCTGTCTCCCCATTGGTCATGATTGTAAGACCGCTTTCCAGCCAATCACTTCATACCATAACCTGTCTCCCCATTGGTCATGATTGTAATACCGCCTTCCAGCCAATCACCTGTCTCCCCATTGGTCATGATTGTAAGACTGTGTGTTCTCTGTGATGACCCCCTTTTCCAATAGCTGGTACTGTGTGTTCTCTGTTGATCCTTCCCCCACGGGAGTACTGTGTGTTTCCTGTGCGCCCCTCGTCCCCACAGAAGGTACTGTGAATTCTCTGTGTGTACCCCATCCCCACAGAAGGTACTGTGTGTTCTCTGTGCGCCCCTTTTACCACAGGAGTACTGTGTGTTTCCTGTGCGCACATTCCACTCCAGGTCAATTGGAAGCCCTATCCTGTGGTCAGGTCACTATTCAGAGCCAAAACTGAGGCTGGTATATCTCATTAGGAGACTCTAAAGGGCCGCTGTGTGTCGGCGAGAGCCCTTTTCCTCACGCTGCTACTCCTTTTCCTGAGGTCTAATTCTGTGTGCCAGAGAAGGGTAAATTAAGGTCTTTCTAAACCATTTTACTGTTTGTATTTAAAGAAAATGGAGTAAAATCTAAGAGCAAATCTAAATTGGCTTTTCCCTTCCCCTGGAAACCGGTTTGGGACCTTGTAATGTTAAATCCTGCTTCTTTGGTAAAATGAATCTGAAGTTGGTTTGGGGCTGGGCAAATTATCATTTCAATGACTGGGTGGGAAGAAATTCTCCTGCCAGTATTTACGGTTTCAGATGAACCCTCCAAGACATTGATGTGTTAATTCAGTCCTATACAGTTGTATGTGTTCCAAAGTTTACATTTTTTTTTTTTGTATTTGAGGTTTGGTTTTAAGTTAACATTTACTTTTTACTGAATCTCAATGTATATAGCAAGACTTCCTGTAACTGAAGTTTTCTACGTTTTCTTTTACTAACCCATTTTTATTTTTAGTTTTTTATTGTTGTAATCAAGTTTTTTTTTCAGTTTTTCCTTTTTCATATTTTGGCTGCCATCTTAGCATACTTTTTTCCCCTTCTATTTCTCTTTTCCAAGTGACAGTTCTCCACTCCAGGACTCTTCTCTTTAACAACCAGAGGTTAACCCTGTATTTCTTTTTACTTTATCAGCAGGAGATTGACTGGAGGAGCCACATTGTTCTATAGAGAAAGAGGATATTCAATGTGCTGTGCAGTTTAGTCTGGCGATGCAGTGTAAGGGTTGTGTGCATCCATGCAAGGGAAGGAAAGCGAGGCTTCCCACAGTCAGATGGCTACACAGTACATGAAATCTAGTTTTGGGGCGAAGGCCATGAAGCACCTTTAAAGAATAGAGTAGGTGGTCCAAGGGAACTAATTGGAGTATCCCTTTGGAAGGTAGGTAGCGCAATGATGGCTGCAAAAGTCAATCGGTAATTAAGCAGGGCGTACAGAACTCAGTTTCAATCTGGAAGAACCGAGTGATGTACACCTGGCCTGAGGAGTTTAGGGATCCGATGCAGGAAGCATAGGAGGCTCTATCTGGGCTGACTTTGTTGAAACAGGCCGAATCCACTAAACCCAGGCCTACTGAAACAACCAGTACCCAAGGTAAATGAGTCCCCAACTGTCACTTCCACCTCCACTACTGACATGGTTGCTTTTCTCTTTCTCTCTCTCTCTCTATTTCTCTGTCTCTCTCATCCCTCCCTCATCTCTCCATCTAACCTTGAGACAATGCACCATGTTGAATCCAGCTTCTCTTCGTCCTGGTTTTAAGGACGATGAGAAGGGGAGAAAGTGGTGCAGAAAACAACAATCTTCAAACTTTTTAGTAACCATTCTAACCTCTCAACTGTCAATCAATTTTCTAACCTAGTAGGGAATTACGTTGAGAACCAGCACGTTTGCCTTTTCTTTGATGGTACTTGGGTCATATTTTTGCAAAGAAGGTAAAAATCACGGCCGATCCATGGCCTGAATGTTTCGCTGTAACCCTTTATTCCATCAGGGATGCCCCCAGGCAGCCCCACGGGTTATCACTCCACCACCGGATTCGGGAGTCTCTCCCGGACCCAGACTCAATAACTAGTGTTCATTCTAGTCAACCAGGTGATTGGGTCATGCTAAAGAAACATCCGAGGACGGGACTAGAGCCGAGATATCTTGGGCCATTCCAGGTGCTGCTGATGACACCAACCTCCCTCAAGGTCGAGGAACGTGAGCCAGCCATTGCAAGAAACTACTGGACCACAAAACGCAATGATCAGGTACCTCGTATTCCTTTATTCTTTCTGTCTAATGCACTTTGGAAAATGTTATGAGGAGTCACATCCGAATTTGTTATTCAGAATGCATTTGCAGTTAGCAAAGACGGCAAATAGATCCAACTGCTGGGTGTGCTCCAAACCACCTCCGGGTCAGAGCCTCCCGGCCATGGTGGCAGTTCATGCCCTTTATGACATCAGGGTAGGCATGAGAAAAATCAACCCTTTAGGTAAATCTGTGGAGCTCTTTAGGTAAATCTATCCATAGAGTTCAACCATACATTCTTAGATGGTCTTGATGTCAACCCTGAGACTTGTAGTAGGCTTAGTAGACCCGTGTGGGTATCCGGTCAATTAGGGCGACCCCAGATTTGTTTTAATATCAGCTCTGGATTTGGAGCTAAGTCCATGGGTCGGACCAAATGCCCATCTGGGATCACTGTCCAGATCGACCATAGAATCCCTGACCGTAACAACCTAACCACCAGACACAACTATATCTGCTGGGGGGGAGGGTGTGACATTCAGTATGGTGCAGCAATCCCTTTATCCATCCAGCTGTTGCTCAACTCCCATAAACGGAACCCTAATGACATTTGTGTCTCTCTAACTGGGCCCTATTACTTCTTGTGTGGACATTCTGCTTACAGAGTCATTCTCACGAATGCTAGAGGGTCATGCTCCTTAGTCAGGTTAGTCCCTGCCTCCTACATTACTGATGGTCACGAGGATATGATGGTGCAGAGGAGGGTGAGTATGGGAATAAAGACTAGGATGGAGCTGTTCTCTGCAGGGGACCGAGCTTGGGCATGGTTTCCGGCATGGACCGGATGGGGTATAGAACATATGAAGCGGCTGAACAAATTTTCTACCATAGTGGATGAGATGTTCAACGAGACAGTCGAAGCCATGAGAGAAGTCTCCTCCGAACAGCGACAATTAAAAACTCTTCTCCTCCAGGAGAAGATGGTTCTCGACTATCTTTCAGCTGAAAAGGGGGGTTTCTGTGAATTCATCAGGGAGGATTGCTGCACCTGGGTGGAAGATATTGGTGAAAAGGTTCAGGCCCATCTAGATAGCGTTAAGGCGTTACAGGGGCAAGCACGTGTAATTGCAGATGAAGGTTGGAACCCCTTTAAAGGTCTGGGGGGCTTCAGTGATATGTTGTTTTCTATAGGATCGTGGCTCAAGGAAATAGGAGTGTATGTCCTGTTACTGCTGTGCTTTCTATTTCTTTTCTATGTGGCGGTGAGAATGACCTGCTGCTTGATGAATCGAGTCGCGAGGAGCCGTTCAGAGGACCACGTTATGATCGAAGAGAACCATCGCCCGGAGCAACTGGATTCTTACTCCAGGAGGACCGACCAAAGAAGAACCACCGCATTTTAAGGAACCGTCATGGAGAATCACCCTTCCTTTTGAAGGCATTTCTTTATTAGAGACACTTTAGAGACTTTTCACTGTCACCACCCTTGCCGGACGTCGCGGTCAAGCAACCGAAGAGACCCAAGAATGCTAGGCCAGGTTCTTCTTGTTAGTTCATCTGTAGTGTAGCATGTTCCCCTTTACATGTTTATTTCCTTTAGAGGTCTGGTTTGAGTGATTGTAGTGTTAGGGAGACACTGAAATTACGACATATGGCGAAAAAGGGGGGAACTGTTGTGGAAAAATTATTGTTCGCCGTTCGGTCGCCATCTATTCTATGGAGATGCGCAGATTTGTTCGCGTTCGCATCGCGCAGAAACTTTCGCACGATGGTCTGGTCATCCCGACCTGCAGCTGATTTGTGCCCGGCCTGGTATTACTGCAGGATACCAGTGTCATGGCGCCGGCTGAGGCGGGAGGGATGGGGACCGTCGAACAAAGGTTTCTTCATTCGCGGCAATGAAAAGGGCGCGAATAAGTGTGCGAACGCGCAAACATAAGTTCACGTGATCATTCACATCTTCGCCAGCCAATCACTTCATACCATAATCTGTCTCCCCATTGGTCATGATTGTAAGACCGCCTTCCAGCCAATCACCTGTCTCCCCATTGGTCATGATTGTAAGACCGCCTTCCATCTTCTGGTATAAATAAACCTCGCCTAGCTGTTGGAAGCAGGCACATTATTGGATCCCACTAAAGAACGTCTCTGTGATGTTATTTTGGAGGAATTGCGCACACATCAACGCACACTACACCAAGGATTTCCCGATTGTACTTCTGGCGGTCGTTTTTGGTTGTGAGAACGAGACAAAGGAGCAAACGGCGATATCAGTAGGATAGTTTATGTTAATGTCTCTGATTCTTTTGGTGTGTTCAGCAGACTCGTTTCCAAGCTACTTTACCAAGAGATCTAACTCATCACTATAGGAAAGATCTAAGTCTCTTATGGCGTTCTGGAAGGAGGCTCACCATGCCCTGTAGTTCTCGGGGCAATCAGTGAACTTTATAAGTCCTTTGGTAACCAGCTCCCATTTAGCAAAGAACTTAGCGAAATCCGTGGAGGCCTGGTTAGCGCCAATACTACCCGGTATGTTGTTGTTATGCTGCATGTGTTGTGTATCACCATACCTTTTAAGGGTTTCTGGCTTAGGGAAGTCTGTATAATACCGTTCTGATGCGAAGGTTGTCCCTTTAAGTCGAAGTGAAGGTTGTAGCTTTTCTTCTGTAGGGCGGTAGTTGTGGTTAGCATCGTGTTGTCGCATACCGTCCTGCTGGAGGTACTGTGGTTCAAGGTAGGATCTTTGGCACTCTGTATAAGCTGGCTGATATACTGGATCACAGTTGTTATCTGTCTTGGGATGCTGATGGACATATTCTGAGATGCGCTGTGCTGGATCTTGTTCATCTAGGTCTGGCCCAGGTACTTGGCTGTGTTTCTCGGATTCGGGGAACTCCAAGGCTTCTAGGAACTCTGCTTTGGCTACTGCGGCTGACACTTCTTTCTCTGCTGCGAGTTCTTCCAGTGACACTTGCTGGAGTACTCTCTCTTTCTTTATTAACGCTTAATGGCGTACTCTCTCTTCTTACATTGACGCTTGATGGTGTACTCTCTCTTCTTCTAGTAACGCTCTCTCTTTTTCCATTGACGCTTGCACGCATGCTCTTTCTGTTTCCATTGACGCATGCACGCATGCTCTTTCTGTTTCTTGTCTGTTTGCTTTAGCTTTAGTTGCATCTCTTGTGCGGCAAAGGAAGACCTTACTTTTGCTACTTCAGCTCCTGCACATGCGAGAGCAGCCTTTTCTATTATTGAGGATTTGCTACAGCAGCTTGCTCGTGACCGGCTAGCGGACATTGTGCGCCTTTTGCTGGCAGCTTAATGTCTCTGTGCAGGCTTAGTATGGGTAGAACGTACTTCAGAGTGGTCTGGATAGTGTTGCACTTTCTGGGGGCTGCACTCTCACTTCTTGTGACTGTATGGCAGCTGCTGCAATCTTATATGCAGGACCGCATGTGTGATGGCGGCTCCGTGTAGTCAGATCCACTATCGCTGGTGACTAACATCTGTTTTACTGTTCTGACATTCACACAGTGTGCAGTCTGACATTCAGTATAAGCCATTCCTGTCTTCAAAATAAGAGGACTGTTTTCTGTAGTCTAACTTATTTATTGGTCAACAGGATTGTGAATTGGTAAAACTACAAGAATACAAATGGCTTGTGTAAGTAAAACATATAGAATTGTAACGGTCGCGTACACACACACACAGGGGGGAGGGAAGTGACCACTGCGCTCCACCCTTACCTCTGGCCCTGCCTACTTGCCTCGCGAGTCCTAATGACAGGGGACAACTGGACGGCAATCCCTAGCTTGGACTAAGTGCAGGGATGACAGACAGACAAACAACAGAACGAGAACGGACCGAGTCAATACCAGGAAAGCTACAAAGTACAAATGGAGCAAGCAGAGAATTGTCAGGAGAAGCCGGGGTCATAAATACCAGGAGAGTCGTGTAGTACCAAAGGAGTCAGCAGAGGATCGTCAGGAGGAGGCCGGGGTCAGAATAGCAGGAGAGCAGCAAAGTACACAAGGAGCAGGCAGGGGATCGTCAGGAATTCAGCAGGAGGTAAGTACGCCAGGAAAGACAAAACCACAGGTGGAACCTAAATTAACAGGCAACCAGTGGCCAGCAGGCTGCCTGTATTTATAGTGGGGAGTGAGGGTCATGTGGCGTGGCCAGCGTCACATGACCGACAGACCAACCAGTCGAGCACCGAGTTATCAGCTCGGCGCTCAAGGTAGATTTAGGAGCAGGGAGCCACCCAGCTAGTAAAGCCGCCCTGGGAACGAGGTCAAACACAGATCCTCGCTCCCGAAGCTAAGCAGCAGGTCTGCGGCTAATGGGGGACCGAGTGCACCTTTGGAACCCCGTTACAAGAATAGTATGTACAGAGAAAGCAGATGTCCAAAGTGGCTGCCTATACATAGAACTGCATGTCTAGCTAACAGAAATAACTCCCTAAGTGACACTTATACCTAGCTAAACAGCTCTGCATAACATAATGTCCCTGAAACAAAGGTAGATCTCACTCACCAGATATACGTGCACAAAGATGGTGGAGTTTAAGAAGGAGAACTGCATGGAACAGCTCTGCTGATGTCCTGTAGTCTGTATGTAGACTGGAGACTGGTTTCTCCTTCCCAGAATGCCTTGCACTTCCCACAATGCTTAGAACCTCCCACAAAGCAATAATCTTTATTTACAAGAAAACAAGGTGCAATACATTTTTACCACCGCTAGATGATGCTGTTACCTAACTAACTGCAGAAATACAGAAATTGCAGCAGAATGAATTAGAAATGAAATCAACGTGAACACTGAAATGAATCTCTCTCTGCTGAAGGCAGAACAATTAGCATGGCTGTGATTGGCGGGCGCAGCACGTGAATCGGTCTGTATAAATTCCAGATCACGTGTGGAGCCACCATTCTGCTCTAACTAGTGTAGGGAGAGGACACAGCTCAAGTAAGGGAAAGTGTTAGGCTGTTAATCTGTCTATTAATTCTGTGGGTGACCTATAGCCATTTTGTTGGGTGCAATACACCTCCTTTTTACCCGTGACAGATAAATACAATAGTTAATTAGTCTGTTTATTCTGTGAGTGACCTATAGTCATTTTTTGGGGTGATATATACCTCCTTTGCACCCGTGACACAGAAATACAATAGTTAATCTGTATTTTAATTCTGTGGGTGACAAACCCATTTATTGGGGTGCAATAACCTCCTTTGTACCTGTGACACAGAAATACAATAGTTCATCTGTTTTTTAATTTTGTGAGTGACCTATAGCCATTTTTGGGGTGCAATACACTTCCTTTGCACCCGTTACACAGAAATACAATAGTTAATCTGTCTGTTAATTCTGTGGGCGAGCTATAGCCATTTTTTTGGGGTGCAATACAACTCCTTTCCACTTGTGACACAGAAATACAATATATTATTCACAGTTTGAACATAATCCTGTTCAGGGGAATAAATTGTAGAATGAGGTTGTATAACGACAAATTCACAGAACTACCACCATTCTAAAATATAACCTTTATTATTTATTATGTAAAAAGGAGTTACACCCTTTTTATATAGATACAAAATATTAAATAACAAATGAAACAAAGAAAATTATAAAGAAAAGAAGTGTAGGTCTGGTAGTAAGATCTTACTAAGGTTATTTGATAGGGGTAGATGTAGATTGATAGGAGCCTAATGGGATAAATGTCCCTAAATCTAGCCCTAATGTAAGATGCCCTACCTAAATACGGAATAGCCGCCCCGATAGGGGTGATCCCGTTTCTCGTTCCTCCTGGTGACCCTAGAGGACCCTGTAGGGGAAGGATAAATGCCCTAATCGACGACCTATACTAAAGTACAGAAAAAAAAAATAACCTAATAAGTACCCAACAATAGTGAAGGTGAATCTCCAAGTGAAAAAATAACCAAAATAAAGAGAAAGATGTTCAAAACCGTCCCTACGCGTTTCGCCTGGTTGTTGTCAGGCTCATCAGGGGACAAGATTGATCATGAAAAACCCGACACCAGAGTACCTAATAAATTATTATATGTACACTTTAATTCATTTATTTTTGATTTTAAATTAATTTTTGATAATTGATAAAATCATGGTAAAGAACCACTGGTTCTAATGAACAAAGATGTGTATCAGCCTCATATTTGGTAGGCAAGTCCCAAAGAAATTTATATCATGCCCATTATGGGTTTGAGAGATAGGGTCAAAAATATATAGTCCAATCAGGACTGACTCTTCTATCTCACAATCCAAAATATGGCTAGATACCGATATATCAGTTTATAAATGCACACTTATATCCCATATAGAGTGTTGGTTTATAGTCAAAAGATTCAAGGCAATTATAAAACCTAAAGAGTGATATAGAGGTATGACTATCTGCTGTGGCATAAAGATCACCAATGTTAGGCCAGTTACATAGTGTAGGGGATCACACATATCATATCAATGTATAGTGCAGCATTGAAAATAATCAAATATCGCTATCATGATGAGCGGTACTTGCGTTCCCCAGAGAAAGCTGATGGGCCAGTGGTGATATCCCTAGATAAGGATGCCAGTGCCTGATGATGGATCCGAATGGCGCTAGAGTGTGCTGGCGTCCGGTCAATAGGATAGGTTTTCCATGATCAATCTTGTCCCCTGATGAGCCTGACAACAACCAGGCGAAACGCGTAGGGACGGTTTTGAACATCTTTCTCTTTATTTTGGTTATTTTCTCACTTGGAGATATACCTTCACTATTGTTGGGTACTTATATTGTTATTTTTTTTTTTCTGTACTTTAGTATAGGTCGTCGATTAGGGCATTTCTCCTTCCCCTACAGGGTCCTCTAGGGTCACCAGGAGGAACGAGAAACGGGATCGCCCCTATCGGGGCGGCTATTCCGTATTTAGGTAGGGCATCTTACATTAGGGCTAGATTTAGGGACATTTATCCCATTAGGCCCCTATCAATCTACATCTACCCCTATCAAATAACCTTAGTAAGATCTTACTACCAGACCTACACTTCTTTTCTTTATAATTTTCTTTGTTTCATTTGTTATTTAATATTTTGTATCTATATAAAAAGGGTGTAACTACTTTTTACATAATAAATAATAAAGGTTATATTTTAGAATGGTGGTAGTTCTGTGAATTTACAGAAATACAATAGTTAATCTGTCTGTTAATTCTCTGGGTGACATAAACCCATTTTTTGGGTTGAGATACATCTCCCTTGCATTCATGACATGGAAATACAATAGTTAATCTGTCAGTTAAGTCTCTTGGTGACCTATAGCCATTTTTGGGTTGAGATACATCTCTTTTGCATCTGTGACACAGAAGTACAATAGTTAATCTGTCTGTTAATTCTATGGGTGACATAAACAAATTTTTGGGTTGAGATACCCCTCCTTTGCATCCGTGACGCAGAAATACAATAGTTAATATGTCTGTTAATTCTGTGGGTGACCTATGGCCATTTTTTGGGGTGAGATACACCTCTTTTGCATCCGTGACACAGAAATACAATAGTTAATCTGTTAATTCTGTGGGTGACATAAACCCATTTTATTGGGTGAGATACAGCTCATTTGCACTCGTAACACAGAAATACAATTATTCGTCCATCTGCCAATTTTGTGGGTGACCTCAAAGAATGAGGAGAGCATCAAATAAGGGACGTGGCCATGTTTGTGGTGCTGCTGGTGCTGGAGCTCCTGCTGAAGGGAAAGGACATTGTCGATCTGTGCCAGCTACGTGTCCAAATGAAGCACCTTCCTCTGGTGCATGCAGATGACAGGACGTTCTACATCATTTTGTAGGCCCGAATACTGCTCTACGAATGGTGAGGCCAGAACAAGTAGAGGCGGTATTAGATTGGATGACTGACAGTGCCTCCAGTTCCTTCACATTGTCTTCCACCCGGTCCCCTGCTGAAAGCGCAGAGTTGGCACCGGCAGCCCATGGGCATCTGTTTTCCACCTCAACTCCTTGCAAATCAGCAAAGCAGTCTGAGGCTCAAGTCATGCAGCGGTCACGTATGCTTTTTGATGACTCTGCTGGTGGGGTTTCCATGGGCCATCCACCTAGCCCTGCCCCAGAAGTGGAAGAGATTGAGTGCACTGATGTCCAACCACTTATGTTTAAGGATGATGATGTGGGAGGACCACCGCAGCACATCTCTGATGATGATGACAAAACATAGGTGTCAACTGCTGTGGCTTTCTGCAGTGTGTAGACCAGCAAGGAGTGCAGAGGTGAGGAGTGGGTGGAAGATGATGTGGCAGATGATGAGTGAAGAGTTAAATAGAATAAGCTATATGATCTGTATGAATGACAAGATGTTGGGTGACATCATACTAGAGGGTGAATGTATTTACATTAGCCTTATTTCCATATAAGGAATTATTTCTACTCAGCACTATTGTAATGTGAACCACATCTGTTTCCTGTATGTATGGATGTATGTATAAGAGGCTGTATTCTCAGAATAAACTCAGAGCTGTTTCAGAGACCATAGTGTGTGTCATTGCTCTAGCTCTCCAGGCGCATGTCTTTGGAGATGAAGGAAGAATCAGGGTGCATATAGAAACAGATCTCTTTCAGCTGGGGGCTCTGTCCGGGATAGAACACACAGGAATTCGGTAAGTACGGAAAATCCCTGCCTTTAAGGACTGGGGAAATTCCGATGCTTTGCGAAAACTCTGTTGTTTCTATTTTGAATCCACTTCAGACACACTGAAAGGAATAGTATCTATCTTTAGGCAAGATAGACTTTAAATAGACTAATGGCCAAGTCTAAAAGAGAAATTCTTTAGGGAAGGATTTAAAAGAGGAATTCTTTTGGGAAGAATTCAAATATTGTCTGCACCCTGGTTTCTCTTGTCAGCCAATTTCTATCACTTCTTATCTGTCGCTTTCTTATGCTTTCTTTTATGTTATGATGTTATAAAGCATTAAGTAATTTTATTTTATGCTGAAGGTAAGCAGCAAATGATACTGTGAAAACTGTACTAACTTTATTGTGTGTGTCCTGGAGAACCGTAAAACGCACCACCACTCTGGCGAGGGGAAACCCGCTAACCCAGAAACTGGTGAAAGCAAGTGACGGTTTTAAGGGATAATACTAAAAGACAATTGAGAAGGAAGTTGAGCATAGACATAAGTCCTCTATACCCAGTTGACAGGAATTGTCGGAGCCTTTACGGTTCAGTACAGTAAGTCCTGGGGAGAGTTCTGCTCTGCCTCCATCTCAATTAGGTTATAAGAAATGGGTGCAAAGCAAGGAAAGGTCTCTCCAGCCCCTCTGTATGTAGGAGAAACATGTAGGGATTATGTAGCCCGTGTCTGTGGGACTGATTATTATTTAGTTACTCCCTGGGTGGATAATATGGCAGGATGGACAGAGGGGGTGAAGAGTATAAATTTGTTTCCTCGGGAAGGGGCTAATGACACCTTCCATATGGATTTGGTAAAAGGGTTATGTTTGGGTGACACTGAAGCTTACTCATATTATGGTCCAGACCCCCAGTGGGACATGCAGTATATAAAGTTGGGAGGGGAAAATTGGCTTACTTATGCACCATATTGGTATGACAGACCAAATAAAAAGGTTAAGAAAAAGAGGGCAGAGAACCAGCTGGGATATAAAAAGAAACATGAGTTAGAAAAATAATTGACAAGGGGTTCACTTCAGAAGCCCCCTCCTCCCTATTAAGGAAATATCCCACAGATATATCCATCCCTTTCAAAAGATGACTTAGATTTACTGGCTGGATATACTGCTACCAACATCCAACCACCTACAGCTCCCCAGCTCCCACAGCCACCTCCGCAGTTGCCCCAACCTATGCCTGATCAGAGTGGTCAGGATCCAGCCGCTGGTGCTGTTGGTGATGGGGATGTCATATCTCCCAAGCGCCTTAGATCACAAAAGTATTTTCTCAAACCTGAACATATACCTCATCCTGATGTGAACAGTGACCTTGAGGAACAGTTCCCTTTTATGACTGTAGGGGACACCTTGTTAAAGAAACCTATTGAAGTAGATGATATTAATAAGATTGTTAAACACTGCCCTAAAACCTCTTCATCTTCATCTGGGACATTTCATTATTTGAAGAGAGCTTATAAAGGGAGATGTCTGACTGAGGATATGCGCCTTATAATAGATGGGATCGTTGGGCACAATTCCCCCTGGTATTGGAGTAAGGTCCCCTCTATAAGCACTATAGAGCCCCCAAATACGGGGCTCTAAATTAAGTGTGAAATGGAGAGGTGTTTTCAGACTAGGTCCTCATTGCCGACTGCTGTAGCCTGTAAACAAAAATAAGGAAAGTCTGTTATAGACTTTTGGAAGAGGTTTAATGAAGTTTGGACTCTGGAGGCAGGACTGAGTATTCAGGATAATATGCATTCTATGCTCATTCAGACTTTCCTTACCAATCTACAGCCACATCTCCAGCTTACTGTTAAACAAATGATCTACGAATGGCCTCGTTTTAATAAAGATCAATTCCAAAATAAGTTAATGGAGAAAGATGCAGCGGGTTGTTTTGAAATGGTAGGACCTAAAGAGGCCCATTACCAAACTCAGGAATTGTCCCTCGAATCAGCCCAATAGGGTAAGTGGCAGAAGAAGAAGTGCTCTGGGAGAGGGGGCGGAATAATAGAAATCGTCCTAAAGGTTGCTTTAATTGTGGTAAGACTGACCACTGGATCAGTCGATGCCCTTACCCACTCAGGCAACATGCCCTAAATGATACCCAAGCTCAAGGCACCCAACCATATCCACAAGCTCAGATCCGAGATCTCCCCCCCCCCCCCACTGCCCCAGCCCCAGAATAATACCCCTCGTTTTCCCGTAGCCTGGGGGCAGCAGACATCACAATGAGGATGCCCCGGGGACAGTATCCCAGCATTCACTCTCATCACAAACCACTATAAGGAATCACCACTGATTGTGTTAACCATAGAGGGACAGGTCGTGGATTCTGGTGCTACTAGTAGTACTATATGTGAGGATTATTATAGTGGTCCAAGAGAGAATGGTGAGACCTCTGTGGGAATTAATGGGATACTGACCAGATCTTATAAAACTTCTCCCCATTTATACAAGCACCAGTCAATGTTCACACACAATTTTAGGATCATTCCAAATTGTCCTGTGAATTTATTGGGGAGAGATTTATTTGTTCGTTTTGTTAAGGTTGCAGTTGGGGATTAGCAAGACGGGACTCCTACATGTCACATCCTCAGTTATGGCCATTCATGTACCAAAGGGTAATTGTTTTTTATATTTGGAATGCCAACCTCAGGATCCGCTACTTGATTGGGTTCCTCCTGAGGTTTGGGCAAATACTGACCAAGATGTTGGCCTTATCTCTTGTACACCATATAAGGCAATGCTTAAGCTCGGCGCTGCACCTGTTTATATTAAACAATACCCCCTTTTCCCCAGAAAAAGAAAAGGGGATTGAGTCTATGTTGATGGAATTCTTAGAGGCAGGGTTATTGAGGAAATTATTTCCCCCTATAATAAACCTATCAACCTAGTGAGAAAAGCTGATAATAGCTTTCGGTTTGTCCAGGATCTTAGAGCGGTAAATGTACAGATCATACCCATAGCCCCTGTGGTTCCAGACGTACCATCTCTGCTATCGGATATTCCTGTTATTGATTTAAAGAATGCATTTTTTTCTGTCCCAGTTGACAAGGAGACACGGCCACTCTTTGCCTTCACTTTTACCGTATTTTCCGGCGTATAAGAGGACTTTCTAACACTAGAAATTCTTTTCAAAAGTCCTATACCCCGGGTATACTCAGATCCGATGGTATATTCTAACCCCCAGGCGTTCCCATGGTGACAGGGACGCTTGCCTGGGGGTTAGAATATACAGGGACCCGCGGCTCAGAGGAGTATACATTTATTAACTGTAATCCGTAACTTTAACTTTAAATCAGCGCTCATCTCTTTACTAGGGTACCTTACTCTCAGCGCCGGTAACAAGCAGTTCGGGTGGCGCTCACTCACTAGGCGGCGCAGGCGTGTGACATCAGTGAGTGAGCGCCGCCCGCACTGCCTGTTATCGGAGCTGAGAGTAAGGTACCCTAGTAAAGAGATGAGCGCTGATTTAAAGTTAAAGTTACAGATTACAGTTAATAAATGTATACTCCTCTGAGTGGCGGGGAGGGGGATCTGTGGATGGCACATGGGGAGGGGGATCTGTGGATGGCACATGTGGAGGGGGATCTGTGGATGGCACATGGGGAGGGGGATCTGTGGATGGTACATGGGGAGGGGGATCTGTGGATGGCACATGGGGAGGGGGATCTGTGGATGGCACATGGGGAGGGGGATCTGTGGATGGCACATGGGGAGGGGGATCTGTGGATGGCACATGGGGAGGGGGATCTGTGGATGACACATGGGGAGGGGGATCTGTGGATGGCACTGTTATGGGAGGGGGATCTGTGGATGGCACTGTTATGAGGAGGGGGATCTGTGGATGGCACTGTAAAGGGGGGATCTGTGGATGGCACTGTTATTGGGAGGGGGATCTGTGGATGGCACTGTTTAGGGGGGATCTGTGGATGACACTGTCATGGGGTGGATCTGTGAAGGACACATTTAGCATAAGATGCTATATAGTGTCATCCACTGATCTCCCTCCTCATAACAGTATCATCCACAGATCCCCCTCATAACAGTGCCATCCACAGATCCCAGTCAGTTCCCTGGACTGGAGAAGATCGTCTTGAGGACAGGGAGGGCTGGGCATTCAGGGGTAGTCTTATACGGCGAGTATAGCCCAAACCCTATATTTTTTAAGGAAAAGTTGGGGGTCGTCTTATACGCCCAGTCGTCTTATACGCCGGAATATACAGTAAATTTTGCCAGTATACTTGGTGTAGAATGCCTCAGGGTTATGTAGACTCCCCAGTAGTCTACTCCATTGTCCTCCAAGTTACACTGCGCCCTTGGACTGCCCCTCATGGTTCTGTCCTTCTACAATATGTGGACGATCTCCTCATATGTAGTTTTACTCGGGAGGCCTGCCAGGCAGACTGTGTTAGTTTATTACTGTGGTTATTTAAATGTGGTCACAAAGTTTCTAGGAAGAAATTACAATGGTGTATGGAAAGTGTTGAGTATTTGGGCTTTGTTCTCAGTAAAGGTGAGAGGAAAATCAGCCATGCTAGAATTACCGCCGTACTGGGTCTGCCCCGCCCACAAACCAAGAAAGACATGTTGACCTTTCTTGGCATGATTGGTTACTGCCGCCAATGTATTGCTGATTGTTCCTACTATGATAATATTCTGAGACAAGCCACTAATACTGATATGCCTGACTTCATTAAATGGTCTGATGAAATGTTACATTTGAAACCATTTGAAATGTGCAATGGTTTCCAGTCCTGGTTTGGGCCTACCCGACTATGGTGTGATGTTTCACGTATTTGCCAGGGACAATTGTAAAACCATGGTGGGAGTCCTGGCGCAAGATCATGGAGGCAAATTCCGCCCAGTTGCTTTTTTCTCAAAAGTGGTTCCCGTACAGGTTCAGGGCATGCCTGCATGTCTTCAGAGTTTGGGGCTGAGATGGCCACGCCTATCACCCTAGGTCATCCCACCACTCTGCATACCTCACACAATGTTCAGGCCCTATTGATGAACATATATACACAACATATGTCAGCACAAAGACTGAGTGGATATGAAGTTTTGTTGCTATCTAATCTTTAACTTCATATCAAATACTCAGCACCCACATTCGGTCCAATGGCTATACTGAATGCCCTACTTGGCTACAAGGGAGAGCAGGATGATTTCCCTTTTCCCCATGCATGTACTGAACTTATACATGAACATACCTCACCTAGGCCTGACTTACAGTCCACACCCATTGAAGGAGCTTCTGATATTTTTGTGGATGGGTCCTGTTCCTGCCCTAATGACAACAGTTATCATGCAGGAATACGCTGTAGTTCAACTCCCTAATGTTATACTGGAATCGAATCCTATACCTTTTCAGTCAGCCCAAGCAGCTGAACTGATTGCCCTCACTAGAGCTTGTTGTCTTTTTGAGGGGAGAAATCTAAATATATACACTGATTCCAAGTATGCCTTTGGGGTTCATAGCTGTAGATGGGAGAAAAATCTTACATTCCACCCTAGTACATGATCTCCTGGCTGCCATCCAATTACCAAGCAAAGTTGCTATTATCCATTGTAAGGCAGATACTGGTCTCCAAACGCACATAGCTAAAGGGAATGCCCTAGCTGATCAGGCAGCAAAAGAGGCTGCTATTAGAACAGCAGCAACAGTTCAAATGCCCTCCCTAGTTCCAGACATTACCCTTTCTGACAATCTATTGCTAAGCCTCCAGGATGTGGCTACCAGTAGTGACAAAATACAATGGCAGTCGGTAGGTGCAGTACAAGACCCTGATACGGGGAAACCATGAGGGGAAACCATGTATTCCAGTTGCAAGCGCTCCGATTTTAATTGCACACAATCATGGTCTTGGCCATAGGGGAGCACAGGCAACCACTGACCTCATTCAGAGAGATTTTTTTATACCAAGTCTTAGATCAAAGGTACAATCTTATGTTTCACGGTGTATTATATGTCTCAGAAACAACCCAAATAATTCAAAGAAGGCCCAACACCAGCATCTGAATTACCCGACTTTGCCATTCACTAACGTACAAATTGACTTCACCCATATCCCAAAGACAGGAAGAAAGCAGGAGTATGCCCTTGTAATTGTGGATATGTTCTCTAGATGGCCGGAGGTTTTTTCTACTACCAATGAAACCACACAAATTGTGATAAAAATTTTGTTACAAGAGATCATCCCCAGATGGGGGTGTCCTGTTCAAATTGACTCAGATAATGGCCCAGCTTTTGCGTCCAGGGTATGTAAGGAGCTTTCCAAAGCCCTTAGGGTTGACTGGAAGTTCCACCTCCCTTATCACCCACAGAGTTCCGGAGTAGTAGAAAGTAGAGTTGAGCGGACACCTGGATGTTCGAGTTCGGCAGGTTCGGCCGAACTTGAAAAAAGGTTCGGGTTCGGGACCCGAACTTGACCCGAACTTGACCCCGAACCCGAACCCCATTGAAGTCAATGGGGACCCGAACTTTTGGCCACTAAAATAACTCTAAAAGGGCTAGAGGGCTGCAAAAGGCATCAAAATGTGCTTAAGAGCATAGCAATTATTCTGCAAACAAATTTGGATAGGGAAATGACTTAAAATAACATAAAATACAGAAAAATTCAAAATAAAAATCTGGATCTAGGAGTAGGAGGTTGAGGAGGCGGTGGATGGGTGGATGTGGCGGAGTAGGTTGACGTGGCGGTGAAGGGGGAATAGGTAGCCAACACTGATTTGTGTTTTTTTTTTATTTTTAAATTGGGGTATCCCCCAAAATATTGGGACATATAACAAAATAAAACAAAGAATAAGTGCACTTGAGTACAGGAATGGATGGTTGAGGCTGGTATAAATGTCTATTCTGCACAAGGTACGGACAAGTCCTGTGGGATCCATGACTGGTTCATTTTAATAAACGTAAGCTTGTCCACATTGGCTGCGGCCTGTGATAATGCTCTCTGCCGTGCTAAACACACGTTCACACTATACACTGGCTGCAGGGCAGGTCAGCACCTCCAAGGCTGACAAAGCTTTTCCACATTTGGGGCATGCTAACCCTGCCTTCTCAGGTGCTGGTGGTGCCCCAGCTGCGTTGGTGACCTCTTCCTCCTCCTCTGCCTTCGCCTTGTGCTTCCACTGTGCCCCTGCTGTCAGGTGGGAATGCCATCAGCAGTTGTCGGTGGGTAATATTTCAATTAAGAATTATTAATTATGGTCATAAAAATAATTAACCATAAAAAAATTAAATTTATAAAATTTGTCATAAATTCTTAAAATCATGACCTGGTGAATTGTAGACAACCTAATTGATACAATTCACATCTGAGTCCGACTATTTCCTCAGATAAATAAGTTATTTTTGACGTGAGATGAAGTTAATGATAAAATGTAGTTCGGCATTATACAAGAATACACAGGTATTATAAAAATATGCAGATTTATTGGTTACAAGATTATAAACATATACAAGTAAATAAACACAATGATACATGCAAATGAATATATATAGCGGTAATATAAAGCATTACAAGCTTAACAATACATGGGGGGAAATTATGTATGGAGTATATTGTTTATTGTCATCCTGGGGTGGTTGAGTATGTTGACTATCCAAATGATACGTTGGATAAGATTTATTAAAAAAACTGTAGCCAAGCTATGGTTAAAACATCACAAACAAGGCCTGCGCTCAGGGAATCACGAAGAAGATGTATGAAAAGCCCTTTTAACATTCCAAATATATTCACATTTTATGGAACATTTTTGGAATGAAGGGGGATTTGTTGTGCATTTTCATAAGTGTACAATGTATCTGATGATACTATATTCAATATGGATGATCATTGCCTTTAACAGCATGTGATCAGCATGAAACTGGGAAAAAAAAACCAAGATGGGTTCATAGCAAGTTCAATGTGTTAAAAGTGAATATATAGAGAAGACTATACTTTTATTATTGTTTAGAGACATGGATTTATCTACACTGGTTTCTCTAAACTTGTCTGACTGAGGAACAATGGGTGTTTCATGGCTAAACCATGATCTGATAAGAGACGTCCATAAAACACATCTGGTGTGGAACAGATATCTATTCATATATTCACATATAGATATATATATATTCCTGTGTGCATTCATTTAGCGTTTGAACTTGTTAATGATTCATATATACTATGCAATATTGATGTATTATAACCAAATATTATTAATGTATCTTTATATGTCTGTATCTCACTGAGAGGATATATTCTAGTGGATATAGAGAATGTTTAAGTTGAAATTTTCTTAAATAGGGTCTATTTTAGAGGAGCTGATGTTATTTCAAACATCATTACTCAATCGCTGAGACAGTTAAGATACACAATCCAGGAAAAACTATTATACTCCTATCTGCCCCATAAATTCAGGGATTAGGAAAACTTCTGATACCGCCAGTCAGTCTGAGCAAAGTGTCAGAAAGAGTCCCTCCTAATTGATTTAAGGTGGAAAAGATCAGAGGTTAAGTGGTATAATAAAGCAATATAATATGTTAATTCTTAAAATATTTAAAATTGTTATATGATACAACAGTGCCATCAAGTGGTAGATGGGCAGAAGTTTCTAAGGAATGTCAATTAAATGACATCATTCCCATGTTTAACATACATCACACCCACTTTATCTAATTGGGAATCGCTAATCCAAGAGGGGATGGGCATAGATAAGGATTGGAATATCTGATCCAGTTTTGGGAGATCAGGACACTTCACAAAAGACAACACTTCACAGACTCTTCACAAAAGAAAACTTCACAAGGACTTCACAAAGGAACACTTCTCAGAGATTCATTCATCAGCATCACTTCACACGTCAGGAACGTACCACAGGACGGGACATATCTAAATCTTGGAAAGCTGGGTCCATTCTAAAAGCTCTTTATCCCAAAGCCAGGGGTAATGTATAATCTATTTCATTTGCAGTAATTATAAATCGCTCTAATTGGCATATAGTTGAGACCCCATTATTAGTGGGTCAATAGTGTTAAAACAATAATTTTATGGGAGATTTTAATGAACGTGCACATAATTAGAATTCCTGTAATATTGCTATCAGAGTGGAATCTCTGATCGGATTTTATTATCCGTAGTTAGGCCAATGAGCGTATTTATAAGGTGTCTCTTACTGCCATATTCTTTGATTGAGCATAAGGGATTTTCCACAGATTCATTTCTATTGTTTTGTTGTTGTTGTTACATTATAATATTTTGATAATCAGTATACTAATTGGTAATAATTTGATAATAATTTGAATAACATTATATTGTACTTGGTGTACTAAATTAAGTGAGCCCGGCGTAAATGGCGGAGCATCATCTTGTGGTCAATTTTGATATTATCCTTGTATTCATTTGTATGCCATTTTTACTGCATGTATTTATTTGTAATAAATTATATTTTATATAATTAATTGCACCCTGTTTCATTATCTGCACAAATTAACTTTAGATCTCATCAATAAAAGAACTGGCGTTTATATGTCCGCCAATAAAAAAAATTATTTGTAATTTTTCATATTTCATAAAAATATGAAATCATAATTTTTATGATTTCATATCTTATATGAAATAAATACCCGACACAGTGTGCGCTTGTAGTTGCGCATCTTCCGATCAGTAACAGATGTTTTCACTAAATTTAGTTCCCTGTCAGCAATGCAGAGCAGGGGTTCATTCACGGCAAAAGGGGGTTCATGTCACCCAGCAATAGAACAGACGATTTTGATAGATTTAGGCCCATGTCAACCAGGCACAGCAGGGGTTCATTCACGGCAAAAGGGGGTTCATGTCACCCAGCAATAGAAAAGACGATTTTGAGAGATTTAGGCCCCTGCCAACCAGGCACAGCAAGGGTTCATTCACGGGAAAAGGGGGTTCATGTCACCCAGCAATAGAACAGACGATTTTGAGAGATTTAGGCCCCTGTCTACCTTGCACAGCAGGGGTTCATTCACGGCAAAAGGGGGATCATGTCACCCAGAAATAGAACAGAGGATTTTGAGAGATTTAGGCCCCTGTCACCCAGGCACAGCAGGGGTTTCCTTCACGGCAAAAGGGGGTTCATGTCACCCAGCAATAGAACAGACGATTTGGAGAGATTTAGGCCCCTGTCACCCAGGCACAGCAGGGGTTCATTCACGGCAAAAGAGGGATCATGTCACCCAGAAATAGAACAGAGGATTTTGAGAGATTTAGGCCCCTGTCACCCAGGCACAGCAGGGGTTCATTCACGGCAAAAAGGGGTTCATGTCACCCAGCAATAGAACAGACGATTTTGAGAGATTTAGGCCCCTGTCACCCAGGCACAGCAGGGGTTCATTCACGGCAAAAGGGGGTTCATGTCACCCAGCAATAGAACAGACGATTTTGATAGATTTAGGCCCATGTCAACCAGGCACAGCAAGGGTTCATTCACGGCAAAAGGGGGTTCATGTCACCCAGCAATAGAACAGACGATTTGGAGAGATTTAGGGCCCTGTCAACCAGGCACAGCAGGGGTTCATTCACGGCAAAAGAGGGATCATGTCACCCAGAAATAGAACAGAGGATTTTGAGAGATTTAGGCTCCTGTCACCCAGGCACAGCAGGGGTTCATTCACGGCAAAAAGGGGTTCATGTCACCCAGCAATAGAACAGACAATTTTGAGAGATTTAGGCCCCTGTCACCCAGGCACAGCAGGGGTTCATTCACGGCAAAAGGGGGTTCATGTCACCCAGCAATAGAACAGACGATTTTGATAGATTTAGGCCCATGTCAACCAGGCACAGCAAGGGTTCATTTACGGCAAAAGGGGGTTCATGTCACCCAGCAATAGAACAGACGATTTTGATAGATTTTTTATTTTTTATTTGGGTAGGTAGCTCCCAAAATATTGGGACAAATAAAAAAAAAAGAAAACAAAGAATCATTGCACTTGACTTGAGTACAAGAATGTATGTTTGATGGTGGTATAAATGTCTATTCTGCACAAGGTATAGACAAGTCTTGTGGGATCCAAGCCTGGTTCATTTTAATGAACGAGAGCTTGTCCACGTTGGCTGTGGACAGGCGGCTGCGTCTGTCTGTAATGACGCCTCCTGGCGTGCTAAATACATGTTCAGAGAGTAAACTGGCTGCAGGTCAGGCCAGCACCTTCAAGGCATACAGGGCAAGCTCTGGCCATGTGGACAATTTGGAGACCCAGAAGTTGAATGGGGCAGAACCATCAGTCAGTACGTGTAGGCGTGTGCACAGGTACTGTTCCACCATGTTGTTCAAATGCTGCCTCCTGCTAACACGCTCCATATCAGCAGTTGGGGCCCGTTGTTGTGGCAAGGTGACAAAGCTCTTCCACATGTCGGCCATGCTAACTCTGCCTTCTGAGGTGCTGGCGCGGACACAGCTGCGTTGTCGACCTCTTCCTCCTCCCCTGCCTTCGCCTTGTGCTTCCACTTGTCCCCCGGCGTCAGTCGGGAATGCACTCAGGAGCGCGTCTACCAGTGTGCGCCTGTAGTCACGCATCTTCCGATCACGCTCCAGTGAGGGAATTAAGGACGGCACATTGTCTTTGTAATGGGTGTGACAGATCCATCTGTATAGACCTATATTGCTGGTTCGTCTGTTTGCCTTTATTTCGCTGGATTTCCTGCCCGTATGCCCCTGTTTGTGTGCTTCCCCAAATACCGATTGGAACTACTGAACGGACGGCCACCCAGGAGAAGAGTGTGCTGCTAGTTAACCCAAATGGCCTCATTGTTCACAAAGGACTTAAACTAACTTGAACTCCTGGTCTAATTCGTGCCATTGTGGGATGTTAAATGTCTGTGTATTGAAAAGGGTTGTGACATTGTATGTTTAAATGGTGATGTCTGTTCTGTTGTCCCCACATGTGTATTGTGGTTTCCCTCTGTCTTGAGAGATAATGGGATTACTCCTCAGGTCTCCAGGGTAGAGAGGATGAGACCATGATGCACTGTGGGGGATGTATTGTCTCTGTAGTGCTGCATGTCTGTCCTGTGTCAGTCTCCATTCTGGTCCCCTAGGGGCGTGTCCACCAGATGGAGACCTGCATAAATACGGGCGGGTAGCCCTCAATAAAATTGATTCCTGTTTGACTTTCAAGACGGAGCTTGGTCTCGTTTGTGGAGGGATTTATTATTGGGACAGCGCTTTCGTATATTGCTAGCTGTGTAAGGAGTTCGACTGAATTGCTGATCGGGAGTTGCCACTTCGTATGCTCCATTCGGGAGTTTGACGATCGGCTGGATTAAAAACTGCATTCCTGGAGAAAAGGGGCTTATTCACTAAACGGCGGCTTCATCTACCTGGCGGTGAGTGTCGTAACAATTGGTGGCAAGCAACGGGATGAATCCCACCGCCCAGAAGGCCAGCTACAAATCCCAGGGTGGAAATGCAGTATGAGGAATTAAGGCGTGCTACCCTTAAAGATATATTGGAATGCAGTGGACGATCAGCAAGTAATCTCAAGAAGAGAGAGATTATTTCAATATTATTGGAGATGGATGCAGCACAGGGAACAGAGACAGCTAATGTGCCTGGCATACTGGATTTAACACCCGAGGAGGTACAATTTAACCGGGCAGTCCAGATAAGGCTGGCACACCTTGGCCCCAACTCTGCAGCAGATATTGTGATCCAGGTGCAAGCAGCAGTAGCAGCACAACAGGCGCTCCAGGGAAGAGGAGCTGCAGCAGCAGAGGTACCCCATAATAATAATGGAAGGAGAAAGGTACCTTTTGCTGCATTTAGACATTTTGTGGAAACGGAGGGAGAGATTGACGGGTTCCTGGCCGATTTTGAAAGGCAGTGTGCCTTACACCAGGTACCCACAGAGGAATGGGTCACTATCCTCTCTGGGAAATTATCCGGCCGGGCCAGTGAGGCTTTTCGGGCCATCCCAGAGAAGGAACTTACAAGTTACCGGGCAGTAAAAGATGCCCTTTTGCTAAGATACGCTGTCACCCCTGAGGCGTACCGGCGGCGATTCCGGGACACTAACAAGCAGGCTGGCGATTCTTATGTGGAGTGGGCATGCAGGGTACACCGCACCGCAGCCCACTGGATGGCAGGGTGTCAAGCGGTAACTGGGGAAGAGGTGCTGCAAGTATTTTTGTTGGAGCACTGCTTTGATCGGTTACCTGCAGGAGTCAGAGAGTGGGTTAGGGACCGCAAACCCGCTACCTTACCTGAAGCTGCTCGTCTGGCCGATGAATACACAGATGCACGAAGGCTAGACCAGACAGCAGCCAAGGTCCCTACCCGAGTGGAGTACAAACCGGCAGCACCTCCAACCACTACTGTGTATCACCCCCCAGCGCAACGCAGCCCCACAATACCACCAGCGAACAATTATGATCAGCCAGCTCGGTTCAACGCCCGGGATTACTCTCAGCCTATCCGGTGCTATGGGTGCAAACAGTTGGGGCACAAGAGACCGGAGTGCCCATTGAACAATAACAACCAAGCGCAGTCGTGGAGAAAACCAGCCGGCGGACATCAGCAGCCACCCCAGCCTTCCGCTCACTGTCTTGAGCAGGAGGAATTTTGGGGTATACTACATGAGGTGGATCCAGTACAAGCAGCCCAGCAGGATAACCGGCAGCAACACAGGCAGACCGTTAGACTAAATGGCAAAGTGGTCACTGGTCTGAGAGACACCGGAGCCACTATGACCCTGCTCCAAAAGAACCTTGTTTCGGAACACCAACACACTGGAAATACTGTGGCAGTGAGGGTAGCAGGAGGCGCCGTGTTCCGTCTACCTGTTGCCCGGGTTCATTTGGATTGGGGAGTGGGCTCTGGACATGTGAATGTGGGGGTTATGAAAGACTTGCCTGCTGATGTCTTGCTCGGGAATGACCTGGCCCCTTTGGTTTATGCCTATGCTCCAATGGGACCTGCTGATGTCAACCCAGTGACTACCCGGGCCCAGACCCGTGCTGCTGGAACCAGCCCACCTGCTGCTGAGACCCAGGTAAGACCCGATTCCCCGACTGATACCCTAGGACAGACCTTTGCTAGCTGGGATTCCCCAGAGGAGTTTGGGAGGGAAACTCAGGCAGATCCGACTCTCCAGAAGTATAGAGACAGAGCAGATACTGGAGAGGTAGGAGTAGATGGGGAGCGGTATGAATGGGTGGGGGACAGGTTATATAGGATCCCTAAACCGTCCCAGAAAAGTGTTGCCCATCCGCCGAATCGACAGCTGGTGGTGCCCGCAAAATACCGGCGGGAGATTCTGCGGATAGGGCATGATGTTCCATTAGCCGGACATCTAGGGTCCCGCCGCACAGCCTATAGGATCATGCAGAACTTCTTTTGGCCAAATTTTAATCAGGCTGTGCGGATATATTGTAGTACGTGTGACACTTGTCAACGGGTAGGAAAGCGGGGGGACCACCCAAGAGCTAGGCTTATGTCTATGCCTATCATTGGGGAGCCCTTTGCCCGCATAGCCGTTGACATTGTGGGTCCACTGGCCAGGGCTAGTCCATCCGGTAAGAAGTATATTCTCACCGTGGTGGACTATGCCACTCGCTATCCAGAGGCAGTAGCGCTGTCTAATATAGAGGCAGAGACAGTTGCTGATGCCCTGGTTAGAATTTTTACTAGGGTCGGGTTCCCTAAGGAGATTCTCTCTGACCAGGGAACCCAATTTACCGCTGTGCTCACCCAGCAACTGTGGAGGGTGTGCGGCATTAAACCGATACTTAGTTCCCCGTACCATCCACAGACTAACGGCCTCTGCGAGCGATTTAACGGCACCCTCAAACAGATGTTGAGGACCTTTTCTGACACTTGCAGAGACTGGGAGCGATTCCTGCCTCATCTGTTGTTTTCTTACAGAGAGGTTCCCCAGGAATCTACTGGGTTCTCCCCCTTTGAGTTGCTCTATGGGAGGAGGGTCCGCGGACCCATAGATCTCATTAGAGGCCACTGGGAGGGGGAGACAGAGCAGGAAGGGACCCCCATAGTGCCGTATGTCCTGGAACTCCGGGACCGCATGGAGAAACTGTCCCTGATGGTAAGAGAGAATCTCCAGGTGGCCCAGGGGAGACAGAAGAGATGGTACGATCGGGGTGCCCGGCAGCGAGTCTTCCAGGTTGGGCAGAAAGTGCTAGTGCTCAAACCTGTGAAGGCGAACAAGATGCAAGCATCTTGGCAGGGCCCGTATAAGGTGGTAGCTCAGGTGTGTGATACTACCTACCTCATAGCCAGCTGTTCAGATGAGAGGATCCAGCGATCCTTTCATGTGAACATGCTAAAGGAGTATCAGGAGAGACCGGAGGATGTCGCTGCAGTATGTGCCCCTGCTGCAGACGATACAGAGAGTTTACCCTTACCCGATTTGTTAGAGAGGGACTCCCAGACTGACCTTACTAGTCTTGTACAGCTAGGGGATAGATTAAGCCCCACAGAGAAGGGACAGGCAAGACAGCTTCTGTGGGAGAAGCAGGCGACGTTCTCCCAAGAGCCTGGCTACACTACCCTAACTGTACATAAGGTAGAGACCCCTGGACAGAACCCCCTGCGACAGCCCCCTTATCGTATCCCTGAAGCAGTCCGAGAAGGAATGCGGAAGGAGATACAGGAGATGACCCAGCTTGGGGTCATCGAACACTCCGATAGTCCTTGGGCTTCGCCTGTAGTCCTGGTGCCTAAGAAAGATGGGACCACGCGGTTCTGTGTAGACTACAGGCGGCTCAACGAGTGGACCACCACTGACGCCTACCCGATGCCCCGGGTAGACGAATTATTAGATCGTATTGCCAGGGGACGCTATCTGACCACCATAGACCTGTGTAAAGGCTATTGGCAGATTCCCCTGGCCGAGGATGCTATCCCCAAGTCGGCCTTCGTCACCCCATTTGGCTTGTACCAATTTAAGGTCATGCCATTTGGGATGAAGAATGCCCCGGCTACCTTTCAGCGTATGGTGGATAGACTTCTCGATGGATTCCAGGAATTTGCGTGTGCATACCTGGATGACATTGCGATCTACAGTGGGTCCTGGGAGGAACACCTAGTACATGTAGGGGTAGTTTTGGACAAAATTCGGGCTGCTGGCCTGACATTGAAGCCAGAGAAGTGCCATCTAGGCATGGCTGAAGTGCAATACCTGGGTCACAGAGTGGGGTGTGGGAGCCAGAGACCGGAGCCGGCTAAGATAGAGGCAGTAGCTAACTGGCCCACACCTGTCACTAAGACCCAGGTGTTAGCCTTCCTAGGGACAGCAGGGTATTACAGACGCTTTGTCCCAGACTACAGCACTATTGCTAAGCCCCTGACTGACCTGACTAAGAAAAATCTCCCTAAGCAGGTCCTGTGGTCTCCGGCTTGTGAAGCTGCGTTTCAAGCACTCAAACAGGCTCTTGTAAATGCCCCTGTCCTGGCTGCCCCAGTCCCTAGCAAACGTTTTCTCGTCCATACAGATGCTTCCATGTATGGACTGGGGGCTGTGCTGAGCCAGGTCGGGGAAGATGGAGGAGAGCACCCTGTCGCATATCTCAGTAGGAAGCTGTTACCCCGAGAAGTGAGTTATGCGGCAGTGGAGAAGGAATGCTTGGCCCTGGTCTGGGCATTAAAAAAGTTAAGCCCTTATTTGTATGGACAGGAATTTTCCCTTGTGACGGACCACAATCCCCTTGTCTGGCTTAACCGGGTCTCAGGAGACAATGGTAGACTGCTGCGGTGGAGTTTAGCTTTACAACCGTATAACTTCACCATCAGCTACCGACCCGGTAGGCAGAATGGGAATGCAGATGGATTGTCCCGGCAAACCGACGTTCTTGCTACCTCCTAGTCCGGTCATCCCCAAGTTGACCCGCTAAAGGGTCAAGCCGGGTCTGCCGGAGTGTCCCACAAGGGGGGAGCCGTGTGACAGATCCATCTGTATAGACCTATATTGCTGGTTCGTCTGTTTGCCTTTATTTCGCTGGATTTCCTGCCCGTATGCCCCTGTTTGTGTGTTTCCCCAAATACCGATTGGAACTACTGAACGGACGGCCACCCAGGAGAAGAGTGTGCTGCTAGTTAACCCAAATGGCCTCATTGTTCACAAAGGACTTAAACTAACTTGAACTCCTGGTCTAATTCGTGCCATTGTGGGATGTTAAATGTCTGTGTATTGAAAAGGGTTGTGACATTGTATGTTTAAATGGTGATGTCTGTTCTGTTGTCCCCACATGTGTATTGTGGTTTCCCTCTGTCTTGAGAGATAATGGGATTACTCCTCAGGTCTCCAGGGTAGAGAGGATGAGACCATGATGCACTGTGGGGGATGTATTGTCTCTGTAGTGCTGCATGTCTGTCCTGTGTCAGTCTCCATTCTGGTCCCCTAGGGGCGTGTCCACCAGATGGAGACCTGCATAAATACGGGCGGGTAGCCCTCAATAAAATTGATTCCTGTTTGACTTTCAAGACGGAGCTTGGTCTCGTTTGTGGAGGGATTTATTATTGGGACAGCGCTTTCGTATATTGCTAGCTGTGTAAGGAGTTCGACTGAATTGCTGATCGGGAGTTGCCACTTCGTATGCTCCATTCGGGAGTTTGACGATCGGCTGGATTAAAAACTGCATTCCTGGAGAAAAGGGGCTTATTCACTAAACGGCGGCTTCATCTACCTGGCGGTGAGTGTCGTAACAATGGGGATCCAGCAGGGTGGCCACCCAGTAGTCAGCACACGTTAAAATGTGAGCAACTCTGCTGTCGTTCCGCAGGCACTGCAGCATGTAGTCGCTCATGTGTGCCAGGCTGCCCAGAGGAACGGACAATCTGTCCTCTGTGGGAGGCGTATCGTCTGCATCCTCCCTAACCCCCCCAGCCACGCACCTGTGATGGGCTCGAGCTGCGTTGGATGCCACCCCGCTGTGAACATGCTTCATCCCCATCCTCCTCCTCATCATCCTCCTCCTCCTCGTCCTCCAGTAGTGGGCCCTGGCTGGCCAAATTTGTACCTGGCCTCTGCTGTTGCAAAAATCCTCTTTCTGAGCCACTTCTAAAAGACTGGCCTAAAAGACTCGTCCTGGTCCACATCCTCTTCCATCATCGCCCTAAGTGTTTTCTCAAGGAGACATAGAAGTGGTATTGTAAGGCTGATAATGGCGCCATGTTGGTGGAGTACTCGAAACAGCGCAACAGGGCACACAGGTCTCGCATGGAGGCCCAGTCATTGGTGGTGAAGTGGTGCTGTTCCGCATTTCGACTCACCCATGCGTGCTGCAGCTGAAACTCCACTATGGCCTGCTGCTTCTCGCACAGTCTCTCCAGCAGGTGCAAGGTGGAGTTCCACCTGGTGGGCATGTCGCATATGAGGCGGTGAGTGGGATGGCCGAAGTTACGCAGTAGAGCAGACAGCCGAGCGGCGGCAGGATGAGAACGCCGGAAGCGCGCACAGACGGCCCACACTTCACGCAGCATCTCTGACATGTCGGGGTAGTTGTGAATGAATTTCTGCACCACCAAATTCAGCACATGCGCCAGGCAAGGGATGTGCATCAAACCGGCTAGTCCCAGAGCTGCAACGAGATTTCGTCCATTATCGCACACAACCAGGAGGGGCTTGAGGTTCACTGGCAGCAATCACTCGTCGTTCTGTTGTTCTATACCCCGCCACAACTCCTGCTCAGTGTGGGGCCTGTCCCCAAAACACATCAGTTTCAGAACGGCCTGCTGACGTTTACCCCTGGCTGTGCTGAAGTTGGTGGTGAAGGTCTGTCGCTGACCGGATGAGGAGGCGGTAGAAGAGGAGGAGGAAGCCGAGTAGGAAGAGGAGACAACAGGAGGCAAAGAATAATGCCCTGCGATCCTTGGCGGCAGAAGGACGTGCGCCAAACAGCTCTCCGCCTGGGGCCTTGCCGCCACTACATTTACCCAGTGTGCAATTAGAGAGATATAGCGTCCCTGGCCGTGCTTACTGGTCCACGTATCTGTGGTTAGGTGGACCTTGCCACAGATGGCGTTGCGCAGTGCACACTTGATTTTATCCGATACTTGGTTGTGCAGGGAGGGCACGGCTCTCCTGGAGAAGTAGTGGCGGCTGGGAACGACGTACGGTGGGACAGCAAGCGACATGAGCTGTTTGAAGCTGTCCGTCTCCACTAGCCTGAATGATAGCATTTCAAAGGCCAGTAGTTTAGAAATGCTGCCATTCAGGGCCAGGGATCGAGGGTGGCTGGGTGGGAATTTACGCTTTCTCTCAAAGGTTTGTGAGATGGAGAGCTGAACGCTTCCGTGTGACATGGTGGAGATGCTTGGTGATGGAGGTGGTGTTGTTGGTGGCACATCCTCTGTTTGCTGGATGGCAGGTGCCAACGTTCCTCCAGAGGCGGAGGAAGAGGCCGAGGCAGCAGCAGAAGAGGGAGCAGGAGGGGCCTGAGCCCTTTCTTGGTTTTGAAGGTACTTACTCCACTGCAACCCATGTCTCGCATGTAGATGCCTGGTCATGCAGGTTGTGCTAAGGTTCAGAACGTTAATGCCTCGCTTCAGGCTCTGATGGGACAGCATGCAAACTACTTGGGTCCTGTCGTCAGCACATTGTGTGAAGAAGTGCCATGCCAGGGAACTCCTTGATGCAGCCTTTGGTGTGCTCGGTCCCTGGTAGCGGTGGCCAGTAGCAGGCGAACTGTTTCGGCGACGGCTGCTCTGCTTTTGCACCCTGCTCCCGCTTTTGCTACGCTGTTGGCTCGGTCTCACCACTGCCTCTTCTTCCGAACTCTGAAAGCCAGTGGCACGACCTTCATTCCATGTGGGGTCTAGGACCTCATCGTCCCCTGCACCGTCTCCCACCCAGTCTGCAGAAAGACGCAGCAGTTGGCACCTGTGTTTCATCATCAGAGACGTGCTGAGGTGGTATTCCCATGTCCTCATCAGGAAACATAAGTGGTTGTGCGTCACTGCATTCTATGTCTTTCACCCCTGGGGAAGGGCTAGGTGGATGCCCTTGGGAAACCCTGCCAGCAGAGTCTTCAAACAGCATAAGAGACTGCTGTATGACTTGAGGCTCAGACAGGTTCCCCGATATGCACGGGGGTGATGTGACAGACTAATGGGCATGGGTTTCAGGCGCCACCTGTGCGCTTTCTGCAGAAGACTGGGTGGGAGATAATGTGAACGTGCTGGATCCACTGTTGGCCACCCAATTGACTAGTGCCTGTACTTGCTCAGGCCTTACCATCCTTAGAACGGCATTAGGCCCAACCAAATATCGCTGTAGATTCTGGCGGCTACTGGGACCTGAGGTAGTAGGTTCAGTAGGACGTGTAGCTGTGGCAGAACGGCCACGTCCTCTCCCTGCAACAGAGGCTTCACCAACACCACCACCGCGACCATGACCGCGTCCCTTATTAGATGTTTGCCTCATAGTTAGCGTTCACAAAGCAAAGTAAAAATTGGTTAAGTATGTTAAAAATAATTAACCGCCAATATAAACCCTGATGTAGGGTATTGCACTCAATTTTTTTTTTAAACTCTATATGACAGCGGTATTTGTGGCCTAAATGTGACTGTCACCTATGCACGTTTAATCAAAGATGACCAGTATATGAACAAACGTTTTGTTTTAACCGCAGTAACCAAATGCCCGTATTTGTGGCCTAAATGTGACTGTAATCAATGTACGTTTAATCAAAAATGACCAATATTTGAACAAACGTTTTTTTTAAACCGCAGTAACCAAATGGCCGTATTTGTGGCCTAAATGTGACTGTCACCTATGCACGTGTAATCAAAGATGACCAGTATATGAACAAACTGGTTTTTTAAACCGCAGTAACCGAATGGCCGTATTTGTGGCCTAAATGTGACTGTAATCAATGCACGTTTAATCAAAAATGACCAGTATATGAACAAACTTTTTTTTTAAACTGCAGTAACCAAATGGCCGTATTTGTGGCCTAAATGTGACTGTAATCAATGCACGTTTAATTAAAAATGACCAGTATATGAAAATTTTTTTTTTTTAAACCGCAGTAACCTAATGGCCGTATTTGTGGCCTAAATGTGACTGTCACCTATGCATGTGTAATCAAAAATGACCAGTATATGAACAAACGTTTTTTTTAAACCGCAGTAACCAAATGGCCGTATTTGTGGCCTAAATGTGACTGTCACCTATGCACGTTTAATCAAAGATGACCAGTATATGAACAAACGGTTTTTTAAACCGCAGTAACCAAATGGCCGTATTTGTGGCCTAAATGTGACTGTAATTAATGCTTGTTTAATCAAAAATGACCAGTATATGAACAAACGTTTTTTTTTAAACCGCAGTAAACAAATGGCCGTATTTGTGGCCTAAATGTGACTGTAATCAATGCACGTTTAATCAAAAATGACCAGTATATGAACAAACGTTTTTTTTAAAAACAAAGTAACCTAATAGCTGTATTTGTGGCCTAAATGTGACTGTCACCTATGCACGTGTAATAAAAGATGACCAGTATATGAACAAAAAGTTTTTTTAAGCACAGTCAGCAAAAAAGCTGTATTTCTGGACTAGCAGACATGCAGATAGATAGTGCTGGTGCACTATCGTTGCATAAAATGGCTGCCGATTAGGTATTGATAGTGACAAACTGAAGTAAAAAAAAGTTTGTTTTCAGCAGAAATTGCCTCAGTGCAGGCTTAAAAAAATTGTGCACTGCACCCACAAAACACATTGGATTTAGATCGCTGAGTAAAAAGGCAGTTCTTCTTAATATTTCTCCCTGATCTCTCCCTGACAGCAGCTGCAGCCTCTCCCTACACTAATCAGAGCAGAGTGACGGGCGGCGCTGGGTCACATGCTGCAGTTGGCCAATCACAGCCATGCCAATAGTAGGCATGGCTGTGATGGCTTCTAAGGGCACACAGTTAAACGCTTGTTGATTGGCTGCTGTGCAGCCTTTCAAAAAGCGCCAAGAAAGCGCCGAACACCAAACCCGAACCTGAACTTTTACGTAAATGTTCGGGTTCGGGTCCGGGTCCCGAAAAAGCTAAAGTTCGGTACGAACCCGAACTTTACAGTTCAGGTTCGCTCAACTCTAGTAGAAAGGATGAATAGAACAATTAAAAAAAAATTACTGGAGGCACATTCACTAATTGGAAAAAGTTCTTGCCTATAGCCCTAGCAGAAATTAGGATGCAGCCTAATAAGAATACTGGTTACTCACCATTTGGGATCCTAATGGGAAGAGCCTTTCCCACCCCTTGGGGTCCAAAGGCCCCCATGATAGAAATAGGGGATCTAGAAGTAGTACAGGCAGAATATGTGAGGGAACTTGTAGAAACTTTAGATCAAATTGAACGAGATGTTGCTTGTGCCTCTCCTTTCTCTCCACAGGAACCTACGCATCCTTTCCAACCAGGAGACGTGGTGATAGTCCTGCACCTGGCAAAAGGACGAAAACAGAGTTTGGACCACCCACCCAAGTGGTAGCAGTCACCAGAACAACAATTCTCACAGAAGAGGCTCCAATCTGGATTCACACTAGCAGAGTGAAAAGGATCCCTGAGGCTTATTCTCCGGTGACGGACAAAGATAAAGAGGGATGAAGCAGGTGTGAAATCCCTGAACAAAGAGGGGAGCTCAGAAGAAGTTTCCCTGAAAAGTGCCTTGCCACAGGCTGAAGATAATGACCCCACAATATTCTGGGAGATTTGTTTGTCAGCTGATAATTATTAATCTTTGTGTTTTCTTGCCAGTCTGGCTTATTACTACATGTATTTATCACCCAGAGGAGATGAGTTTCTTCTGCAGTGCACCAAATAATCAATCCGTATATCAGGAGCAAGATCCCTTTGCTCCCGTTCCCTTTTATTCTGAACAGAATAGTATAGTCAGGATGGCAAATGCCCTAAATGTTAGTTCATTGTGCCTTAAAGACTTACAGAGCCCACGGGATCTTATACAAACATGTGTTATTGCTGTGCCTACACCCGATGAATCCCTCCTTGCAGTCTGGTCGATGGCTAACAATACACAATCTTTTATTCCTTTGTATGACTTCTGTGGGGAGTGTCAGAAATTAGGAAATAGCAGGGATAATATTAGAATGATTACTATTAATGTGACTGCAGCAGAAACTTGTTTTACCTTTTCCCAGGATATGACTTTATATTGTGATAGTAGAGACATAAAAAGTGGATTACCTAAGAATAGTGTATATGATTATATTGACGACACCTGGAAAAAGAATAGTAGGCTTGCTAGCTCCCTGAATAATTCCATGAGTTGTAATAAGACCATTGTGACTCCCAGTTTTATCTATAATATAATGCTCCCTAAGGGATGGTTTTTGTCTTGTGGTAGCAGCACTTACAATTACATTCTTGCTAATGTTATTGGAGGTCCCTGTGCGTTATCCAGGCTGACTTTGGCCCTTCCCAGTCAACCCCCTATCAGGAGAGCTTAGAGATCGGTTACCAAGACTTTATCAGAAGACTGTGACTCTACTTTACCCCTTCTCAGCTGTGCAGAATATACAAGTTTGGGCGCCTCTATATTAGGAGTTCCTGGACTGTCTATATCTATATAATACTCGTACTATAAATTCTATTGCATGTGGCTAAATCTCTGAATCATACCACTATCGCCTTATCAGAAATGCTTTAGATCTACAAGGCGTAAGAGGAGCAGTGCTAGAAATGAGATTTGCTGTGGATTATCTGTTACTTAAACATAATATAGGATGTCAAGATTTTAAAGGAATGTGTTGCTTTAATTTATCTGACCATTCCAGATCAATCCAGTCCCATATTCAAGCGTTACATGAAATTGCCAATAATATCAAGAAAGATGTTGATTCATCCTCTTGGTGGGACTGGTTATTGAGCTGGCTGCCGGATTTGAGTTGCTTAAGAACATTATTTATCAGTATTATAATTATAATTGCTTCCTTGATTGTCATATGTTGTTGTATCCAATGTTTACCTTACCTTATACAGATTTTCTGTGTAATGTGTCCAAAATCCACAGATCCTGGACAATCATATGCTACTTACCTCTCTATGAGAGAAAGAAGATAAGTCATATTCATGACTTAAGAGGGGATAGAAGGGTTAAATAGAATAAGCTTTATGATCTGTATGAATGACAGGCTGTTGGGTGACATCATACTAGAGGGTGAATGTATTTACATTAGCCTTATTTCCATATAAGGAATTGTTTCTACTCAGCACTATAGTAATGTGAACCACATCTGTGCCCTGTATCTATGGATGTATGTATAAGAGGCTGTATTCTCAGAATAAACTCAGAGCTGTTTCAGAGACCATAGTGTGTGTGTCATTGCTCTAGCTCTCCAGGCGCCTGTCTTTGGAGATGAAGGAGGAATCAGGGTGCATACAGAAGCAGATCTCTTTCAATGAGGTCCTGATGTGTGCAGTTTGAAGGAAGAGGTAGTTGTCATGCAGTTCCAGCCGCACAGCAAAAGAAGAAGCAGGGTGCAAAACCACGGCGGCTGTCCCCTAGCAAGTACACCACCTACTGCCCACTGCGCCAAAGGATTGAGCACACAAAAGTCAACTCTAAGGAGTTCCCTGGCATGGCAGTTCTTCAGGCAATGTACTGGCGACAAGACATGAGTGGTTTGCATGCTGTGCAGTCAGAGCCTGAAGCAAAGCATAAATGCTCTAAACTTGAGCACCACCTGCATGACGAGGCATCTAAATGCAAAGCACAAGCTGCAGTGGAGTAGACACCTTAAAAACCACGAAAGATCTGAGGCTCCTCCTGTTCCCTCTTCTACTGCAGTCTCGGCCTCTTCCTCCCCCTCTGGATCAACAGGGTCACCTGGCTCTCTGCTAAGAGAGGATGTGACAGTACCACAACCAGCAGTGTCACTAAGCATCTCCACACTGTCCCATGGAAGCGTTCAGCTGTCCACCCCCAAACACTTAAGAGAAACAGAAAGTACTCCCGTATCCACCCGCGAGACCTGCCCCTGAATGCCAGCACTTCCAAATTCCTTGCCTTTAAAATGGTGCGATTTTGTCTGGTGGAGACAGACACTTTTAAAAGCCTAAGGCTAGGTCTACACGATGACATGTGTCGCGCAACAAATAGGGCACAACTACACTGCAACAATTTTTTATAATGGTAGTCTATGGTGTCCGCCTGCAACATGCTGCGGCTGCGACTGCAACGTGACAGTCGCAGAAAAATCCAAACTGTCGTGTCAGTCGCAGCATGTCGCATGTCGCATGTTTAATAAAGCATATTCTGAAGAGCAAGTACGTCTGCTGGGATCATTTTTTTTGCATGTCGCAGTGCGACACCATAGACTACCATTATAAAATTTGTCGTGCGACATTGGTGCGACAAAATGTCGCGTGACAAATGTCGTTGTGTAGACCTAGCCTTATAGCGGTGGCTGTCCAACAGTACATGGTTTCCAGTCACCACTAATCTCCAGGCGGCCCTACATGAAAGAGTGGCAGACAAAATCAAGTGTGTGCTGCGCAACACCATTAGTGGCAAGGTCCATATAATCACCTATATGGGGACCAGTAAGCACGGGCAGGGACGTTATATCTCCCTAACTGCCTACTGGGTAAATGTAGTGGTGACTGGGCCTGAGGCGGAAAGCATTTTGGAGCATGTCCTGCTACCACCAAGGATTGCTGGACATTTCTTGTTGCCTCCTGTTGCCTCCTCCTACTGCGCTTCATCCTCTACCCCCTCCTCATCCTCCTCTACCGCCTTCTCATCCGGTCAGAGTAAAACCTGCACCACCAACTTTAGCACTGCCGGGGGAAACGACAGCAGGCTGTTCTGAAACTCATCTGTTTATGGAAAAGCATTGCATCGCGCAGGAGCTGTGGATGGGTAGAACAGACCGATAAGTGGTTGGTGCCGATGAGCCTGAAGCCCATCCTGGGGGTGTGCGATAATGGTGGAAAATCTCGTAGCAGCTCTTGGCCTACCCAGTTTGACACACATCCCTTGCCTGGCACATGTGCTGAATTTGGTGTTGCAGATGTTACTGAAAAATTACCCTGAGATCTCAGAGCTGCTGCAGAAAGTGCAGGCCATCTGTGTGCACTTTCGGCATTCTCACCGTGCTGCTGCTCGCCTGTCTGCGCTGCAGCGAACTTCTGCCTTCCCACTTATCGCCTCATATGCAATGTACCCACAAGGTGGAACTCCACCTTGCACATGCTGGAGAGACTGTGCGAGCAGCTGCAGGCAATTCTGGAGTTTTAGCTGCAGCGCGTTATATCGGTGGAGTAGAGAATTATAACGGCCGCACCCAGTCATTGTTATACTGCAGCGCAGTTTGTTTATTCTGTTTGACACCTTCCAATGTTTTGGGGCCTCACCAAATTAAAAAAATAAATCACATAAAAATAAATAAATAAAAGTGCTATACCTGCTCCTCCACCTCATCCACCTACAGTTCCACGTCCACTGCCTCCTCAACCTCCAACTCCACTTGGACCTCTGCCTCCTGATTCAAGACTATTACTTTAGATTTTTTTTCTATTCTATGTTATTTTAAGTAATTTCCCCATCCACATTTGTTTGCAGGACAATTGTCCTGCTCTTACCCCATTTTGCTTCCTTTAGCAGCCCTCTAGTGCTTACTATGTTTATTTTACAGCCATTTTACAGCACCAAAGTTCGGGTCCCCATTGATTTCTATGGGGTTCGGGTTTGGGGTCAAGTTTGTGTACCCGAACCAAACTTTGAACTAAAGTTCGGCCAAACCTGTCGAACCTGAACATCCATTAGTCCGCTCATCCCTATTTACTGATCAATTGCTGACCAAATACTAACCGTGTGAAGGCGGATGCTGAAAATACCAGATCGTTTTTTTTTCTAGCTGGTCTACTGATGGATCAAAAGAAGGGAAAAATCAACAGTAATGTCAACACAGCCTTACTGCTGACACCCTCCACTATGGGGCCACTACTTGAATCAGTGGCTAACAGAATATGTTATCTATCAATTAATGTGGACACCCCACAAACAGGGAAATAAGACATCTCTTTCACACTATATTAGATTCAGTGGCTAACATAATAGTTTATCTATCAATCAATGTGGACACAGGGGACGGTCTAAAATGAGACAGCTCTTTTCCACTATATTAGAATCTTGGGCTACTGCATGTTTAAGTAAATTAGACCTGACGCTAACATTGACCTATAAGTTATTTGGTCAGTTATTTCCAGCAATTACTGTATGGTGAGCCAAAATCAGGAGCTGATTCTACTCTCAGATAAGGTATCATGAAAAGATCTGTACCTGTTCTGTGTTTTTCACCCATAAATTAGCAAAAAGGTAAAGTATGAACTAAGCCTAATAGTGATGCACAGTCATTCTACAGCTAACAGAAGTGATTCAAAAGCATTCTACAACATGTATTAAAAGAACATTTTTTTTGTCCACTATTTT